>NW_006767448.1:606392-611806 GCF_000264995.1 Punctularia strigosozonata HHB-11173 SS5 | reverse complement strand
ATATTGTCCCACCGGTGATGTTTCGGGGTCAAATCGTGCGCATGGGTGACACCTTGGCCTCACCCGCTTTGTCCTCTGCCCCTCATCAGCCCTTACTCCCGCCCCGTTTTGCCCTTTGTTCACTGTGTTCACTCCAGCTGCTGCTTGCACTGTCCACTCCCGAACACGCCGTACTCAAGGACCTACAATGTCCGAACTATGTGGTGGATGCCGGAAATTGTTTACTGTCAATGGTCTGGCTAGGCACCTTGCCCTTACTGCGAACAAGGCGTGCCGCGATTGGCATGACATGTGGCCGTTATTGGACCCTGACCAGGATGTACCGGGTCCTCCTCGTGAGGATGTAGATATGACTGGTGCCGTCGCAGATGATGGACAGCACGAAGCGGGGCCTATCCTCTCCAGTCATGGTGACGCAGCCTCCTCGGAATCAAGTGATTCCGATTATGACCCAAGTCTTGATTCATCCTCCTCGTCCACATTTTTCTCCTCTAGCTCTTTCAGATCAACAGATCATTCACGTTCATCGTCACCCATGTCTTCGGATATGGACGGACCCCCGGACCTGTCCAATTATGATGCTGCGGGGCATGCTGCTGCTGAGCAGAATGTATCTAGCTCCGTCAGGATTGATCGATTTCCTGGCCGTGCGGGGAAACCTTTGCAGAATAAGACTACCACGAGCTATGAGGCATATAGTGACCAACTTGGTGACCATACTGTTGCTCGCGACACGGATGCAGACTTGTATCATCCATTCAAGAGCCGTATTGATTGGGAGATTGCAAGATGGGCGAAGCTGCGTGGTCCTAGCTCTACTGCCTTCACCGAGCTTCTTGGGATTGATGGGGTAATTTATATTCACTCTAAGAGCTATCGTGACATTCATTTCATATCCACCAGGTTGCTGAGCAGCTTGGCCTCTCTTATCATAACACAAGGGAGCTCAACAAGATTATTGACACCAAGCTGCCTGACCGACCATCTTTCCGACATGACCAGTTGGTGGTTGATGGTGTCGCATATGATATGTGGTCACGAAATATCCTTCACTGCATCCGGAGTCTTTTTGGCAGACCAGAATTCGCCGATGTTATCATTACTGCACCTGAGCGTCACTTTGCAGATGCTGAGGGCACAGTGCCTCTGTACCATGATATGCACACCGGAAAATGGTGGTGGGCTACACAGGTTAGTAATAATATTATTAAGTGGTATGGTTTAATATTCATAACATATACAGAAGCGGTTAGAGCACCTCAAGCCTGGTGCAACTATCATTCCTGTGATCATCAGCACCGACAAGACACAGCTAACACAATTCCGCAACAAGACCGCATATCCAGTATATATGACTATAGGCAACTTACCAAAGGAAATACGTCGTAAGCCATCAATGGGAGGCCAGATGCTCATCGGATACCTTCCTGCTACCAGACTTGAGCACATCACCAACTTGCCATCACGTCGACGGGCTCTTGCAAATCTCTACCATGCTTGTCTAGGGCGTATTTTGGCTCCTTTGCGCTCATCAGGCATAGATGGTCTGCCCATGGCTACAGGTCATGGTGTTCAATACCACTGTCACCCTATCTTAGCATGCTCTGCGGTGGATTATCCTGAGCAGATGCTCACTGTCTGCTGCAAATATGGCGAATGTCCAACATGTACTGTGGACCGGGATAAGCTAGGTGATGACAAGGAGGCTGCTCTACGTAACCTTGTAGAAGCAATCAAGGCTCTCGACTTAGCAGAAGAAGGAGGAGCTGCATTTGCACAAGCATGCGAGGATGCTGGGATCAAGCCCGTTTACAACCCATTCTGGAAATCCCTACCATTTGTGAACATATTCCGGTCTATTGCCCCTGATATTCTACATCAACTCTACCAGGGTGTTTTAAAGCATCTCCTGGCTTGGCTTCGTGCTGCATTTGGAGCAGCGGAGATTGATGCTCGATGTCGCCGGATGCCCCCTGGACATGGCACACGCTTCTTTTCCAAGGGTATATGCTCACTATCACGTGTCTCAGGTTCAGAGCACCGTGATATATGCCGCATTCTCCTAGGTCTGGTTATTGGCCTTCGACTTCCAGGTGGCTTTTCACCTATCCGTGTTATATGTGCGGTGCGAGGTATACTGGATTTCCTCTATTTAGCACAATATCCAGTCCACTCCAAGCATACCCTGGACGCAATGGATACAGCACTAGCGGAGTTCCATGCCAACAAGGATATCTTTATTCAGCTTGGGATCCGCGCCCACTTCAATATCCCTAAGCTCCACTTTTGCTTCCATTACCGTGATCTTATAGAGAACTTTGGCACAACAGACAACACCAATACCGAGACCACAGAACGTTTACACATTGACTTCACCAAAGACGCCTACCGTGCTACCAATAAAAAGGACGAATATCCACAGATGACCACATGGTTGGAGCGCAAGGAAAAGGTCTTGTGCCATGAGCGGTATATCAGCTGGAGAATTGCAGGATGCCCATCGATCATTCAGTCTCATTCAATTGCTCTATCACAGACACGACAAATCAAAATGGCAAAACATCCATCTGTCAAAGCTGTCAGCTTCACCGACTTCGAGGCAGTCTATGGAGCAGCAGGATTTCAGAATCACTTGGGTGCTTTGATTGCACAATGCCAACATCCAGAATATACTCCTGCTCAGGCTTTTGCAGCTGCTCCTCACACTCGGATTCCATTTTTTTCCTTGCCAGCCTTTCACTATATCAAAATATCACATCCAAATCCACATGGCAGGCAACAGATCCCAAATACACTTGACTCTATTCATGTTTTGCCAGCACAAACAAGTCGCCATGGTAGGAAGCGTGCAGCTCGCTTCGACACTGTCCTTGTCAAGATCTCAGATAATCCAGGTCCAGGAGTGAATGGTTTGTGGTATACCTTATTGCAAGAATTCTATTGAGCACATTTGCTTTAGGATACAGAGTTGCTCGAGTACGAGCGGTGTTTCACATTCCAGAGAAGTACAGAAGACAAATCTCTGGCGGTGACAACCAATATGCAGGTCATTTTGCATATGTTCAGTGGTTCACAAAGTTTAGGTCCTCCCCATGTCTCCATCACCGGCTATATGAGGTATCCCGCTCCATGAAACAGGGTATACCTGAAGCATCCATAATACCCATTGAACAAATTATGCAGTCTGTACATTTGTTCCCTAAATTTGGTGCCAAAGTTCCCCATGATTGGACTTCTGATACAGTGCTGGATCTGGCCCCATCCTTCTTTGTAAATTGTTTCCAGACACCACTTGCCTACAAGTCAATATTTTGACATAGATAGTAGCATACCAATAGTGCAAAGATATCAATTACTCTCAATTCTCTGCCAATATCCCACAAAGCATGCAAATGTCATACAGATCGTACTATTCTTACACAGAGCCTGCAAGTACAACACACAAGACATACTGATAACAAACAGAATTCATAGGCTGCAGATAGTCTACATATTTGGGAAAATACAGAATATTTTGTCATTTAGAACACATTCAACACATTCATACTATCATTACCACACATGAGTTTTTTGTCCTGGGGTAGTTTCCCTGATGCACCTTATCCCAGTCGAACCCGTTCCACAGGTGTCGCTCATCCGAGTTTCTCCCGATGGGAAGAATAAGAGTGATGTTCTGCAGCACCGTCGAGTTGAGCCGCAGGATGATATCGCTCGCGCAAGTGGCACCAAGCGGTCCTCGGAAGGGCACGTCGAGCGGGAGCTCCCTCAGCGTCAGCGATAACAGCGACTTCGGGCCGATCCCTTGGTCGTAGGCGTACCCGGTCAAAATTCCGCTGCTTCCCGTTCCATCAAACGTCGCTGGAAGTTTACGTGAACGAAGAGCGAAGACTCGTGTGGGAGAACAACTCACGAGAGTCGCGGTGTCGCGCGTAAGAAGTGCAAGTCACTTTATAAGTGAAGAGACTTCCGCCTGGGTTCCCGAGCCTTATCAGAAAGCTGAGGACTATCCAGTTGAGTTCGGTCTTATAGATAAGAAGGGGACGAAGGCGAGAGAGCAGAGGCGAAGGTATGAGAACTGATAGCTAGACGTGACGACTTGAAGAGATAAAACAGAAACTGTAAGACTGAATCCCACTAGGCAACGGTGCTAGGGCAATTCAGAATGAGGCAATTGACACGACGCAAGAACCCGAACTACGTTACATGAAAACGGACTGTTTATATACTAATCGAATGAGTCACTGTTGTTACGGAGATGAAGGCTGCGCTGCAAGGCTACGCTATGAGGCTATGTTGGAAATCGATGGCATCCTGAGTATCTTGACTACAAACACCTTCATCCAGCTACCATCCGATGGTAGAATCTTGTCACGTTGATGAACCACGCAGCCTCGTTCTCGGCGGCGATATAGAATGACTCATGCGGTGACCATCCTATCTTCATCAGCCTGCATGACTCCTCAACCCTACACCCTGCACAGCTAATCTTCCCTGCCCGACAACAAGTCCTGTACGCTCGACAACGATTGCTGTACGCCCGATGACAAATCATGTATGCTCGGCAACGAGCCCTGTACACCCGACGATGAGTGCTGTGTTCCCGACAACGGGTGCTGTATGCCCGACGACGAGTGCTGTCCTCCTGACGACGGATGCTGTTCACCCAACGATGAGTGCTGTCCACCCGACAACGAGTCTGAGTCTGACTCATCCTCTTTGAAGTTGTCTGATGTGGGTCGATCCGTCCAATGGGGATGCGGCCTAATGGGCAGATCGACCTCAGATCCAGATTCGTACATTGTCGAGTACTGAAGCAGTCCTGTGACCGGAAAGGGGTCGGGGTAATGTCCGCGGATATCGTCGTAAGGAAGTGTGAAGCGACGCATGCTCTGCTTAATGCCATTTGCAGCGTAGAGACGGTCGTGACCGATGGGGTGGGTGCTCGTACGCAAGTCCTGATGTGTACGTCCAAGGTGGTCGGCAGGTACGAAAATGGGAATATAATGCCATGGATCTTCGGCGAGTGGGAGACCTTCACTCTTGAGAACCATAGAGAGCATGGCGTAGTGCTCGTAGGCGAAGTATCGGAAAAGCTTGGTGTGACCTCGGCGGAGTGAAGCGGGAGGAGCTAGAGTAGCAAGGATGACAATCACATCGTCGACATTGTTGTAGATGGCTCGCTGGAAATGCACGTCTGCTGTGATCTGGTTGGGCCCGTCGTATAGCTGTAACTGAAAGATGTCCCCAAGCTTGAAGTGTGCGTGCGGAAGCGGATGTTCTGTCATCCAAAACAGACAGGTCTCCTCGTTTGGAGGGATGCGAAGGGAATCGGTGTCGAAGATGTGGCCATCATAGGCAGGCGGCTCGAATTGACGCATAGTGTATTCAACGTGTTCGCTACCGCGAACCTGGAC
>NW_006767448.1:585393-606135 GCF_000264995.1 Punctularia strigosozonata HHB-11173 SS5 | reverse complement strand
GCCATGGATCTTCGGCGAGTGGGAGACCTTCACTCTTGAGAACCATAGAGAGCATGGCGTAGTGCTCGTAGGCGAAGTATCGGAAAAGCTTGGTGTGACCTCGGCGGAGTGAAGCGGGAGGAGCTAGAGTAGCAAGGATGACAATCACATCGTCGACATTGTTGTAGATGGCTCGCTGGAAATGCACGTCTGCTGTGATCTGGTTGGGCCCGTCGTATAGCTGTAACTGAAAGATGTCCCCAAGCTTGAAGTGTGCGTGCGGAAGCGGATGTTCTGTCATCCAAAACAGACAGGTCTCCTCGTTTGGAGGGATGCGAAGGGAATCGGTGTCGAAGATGTGGCCATCATAGGCAGGCGGCTCGAATTGACGCATAGTGTATTCAACGTGTTCGCTACCGCGAACCTGGACAGTGGTCACGGTCTCGCGTGTATACTTGATGGCGAGTGGCAGGGAGTGACGAACGTGATTCTCATCCTCCTGCACATAGGCAGGGTAAAGAGCGTTGACGACGTGGCGAGCAGCTGCGATGAGATATCCGAACATGGTGGTGCAGGTTGAACGAATAATTTTTCTGACTTTGCGCTTCCCTCAGCGCAGCTCTCACGCATGTCTTGTCTCGTGGGAAATTCCAAAGCTGAAGTCAGGCACGTGTGCAACAACATGTTTCTGCACCTTTTGCAAAAAGGGTGCGGGACAGCGGAGCCTGTGCCCGAATGAAAGAGAAAGCGCCTTCATGTCTTCGTACGGAGGGAGGATGCCGAGGAAGATGTGATCATCGAGGAACATGACCGATACGTCGACTTGTTCCGCGTGAGCGGCGGTGAGTACCATAAGCCAGCGGTGAAGGGGGTGACAACGGGGGTCGTAGACGGAGCGATCGGAGTGTTCTGCGACCCGCGTTTCGTGAAAGGTCAGGTCGTGTAGAATCAAAGGTGCTTTGATGAGAGATTGGGCCGCGCGGAGACCTGCTTCCACAGGCTGACAGACCGTTATGTCCTTCATGGTCAAGGAGCGGAGCGAGGGAACGCGACACAACAGGGCTTCGATGTCTTTGTACTCTTGAAATTCGCAGTTCTCGACCGTCAGCGATCGCAACGCCGAGTGTTCTCTTTGTGTTCGTGCAAACTCCAGCAGGCTATATCCGTGCCCATCGGAGAAATTGGAGATCGTGAGGTGCTTGAGGTTTGGGCATGCGCGCAATACGTCTGGTAGCACGTGGAAGTTCGTGTTTCCACGAGGCTCCGACACAGATATATGTAAAGCAGCCAGCCAGGTTCGCCCATTGACTACGAGGCTTTCAACACGTTCGCGACGGGCAGGGATCTCGGTGAGTTTCTTCTGAAAATAGTAGCAGGCGGTAGAAGAAGAGATGTAGGGAGCCCTAAAGAGGTTCCTCTCGCTGCGTGGCTTGGTAGCCTTGCAACTGAGACAGAGAGCGAGCAGCGTAGCTTGACTGGATTGATTGTCCGGGTACTCCGGTACGAAGTCGATAACGTGATCCATCATCTCCGGGGGAAGTCGAGGCGAGCGTCGCAACATGGTCTCAGTCCCGGAAGATGCGCAAGGACGAGAACAGTGGCGATTATCCGACCGGGCGTTGGCTTATTTGTACTCGTTTCGTGTGAGCACAATTTGGGAACTGTGCTCGAACAGCAAGGTCCGCTGGGGTGGCCCCCAAACCAAGCCACCGGTGTGCAGGTGTGGCCTAAAGCAACTGCAATTTTCACAGAGAGCCACATCGCGTCCACCACTAGCAGATCCACATCAGTGATGAGGGCATATAGCTGAAAATGATCGTGCTCACTTATGTTCTCGTATGGATGTGGAGAAGTTATCCCTGCCTCCGACGCAGCCCGAAGGAAGTTGCACTATGCGTGTCATCTCATTTGCATGTTCAACAAGCAGTCGAGCGCCCAAATGCTGCAGAGAAGATCCGGCTGGACATGCAACTCGATACGGCAGTGGCTGAAAGCGATTTATTTCGTACACTAATATTGAAAGCTTGAAATGATGCGCAGTCATCGCTGGCAAGGGCGGAGAGCAGATTCACAGTTACGTAAACCCGCGAACCCCGAAAAAGGGTCGCTGTCTCTGAATAACGTGCAGCCATGACGAGGAAAATGTGCGTATATAATATTCGTGACAGTATAACATGCATTGCCCAGTCAGAAGAACAAGACGAGATCATTGCCCAAACCTCTGAGATAACTTGGGCAACCGTCGTTGGACTTCTGTCACCAATTCTTCGTCGTCCTTCCTGATGCCGGAACGAACCACGCTGAGGGTCACGATGTTGCTTCCCCGGCGTACCACAACTTCCATCAGCTCCGGAAAGTGTTTGGAAGCCAGCACCCTGTCCACCGCAGTCCAGTTGAACCCGGGCCAAAGATCTCCGGTGTTAGTACCCGGTTCGTCGGGGACGCACAGCGTGATGCTTCGCAGCACTCGAGAGCTGAGATGAAGGATGACTTCACTCGCGCACTTCGCTCCTAAAGGACCTTGGAATGGAACATCGAACGGGAGCTCTTTCAAGGCGAGCGATAGTAGCGATCCTATACGAAGAGGTGACTTGAAATTGTCTGAAGAAGACAGACCGTAGGCGGCGCGCAGGGCTACGGTCAGAGAGCGTTAGATGATGAGAAGATGATACTCACAATAGCCCTGGAGCCTGCGGCTCACTGAGAGAGTGATATCCTCAGTATATCCGAAATATGCGAGGTCCTCAAGGAATTGACGGTCTTCGACAGAAATCACAGAGGCCGTGAGGCGGTGCGCACAAGGAGCGCTCGAAAGGATTATATGTCGGTCGAGGCAAGGGTGATTTGAGGGCGAGGGGTTGTGGTATATGAATGAAGTGATGCTGTCGGATAGATAAACGTCGTAGATGCCCATCTCCGCGCCGTTAAGCTTCATGGGCGCGAATCTGCTGCATGTGGCTACACGCACATCTGTCATGGTCAAAGAATGGAGCGAGGGCGCCGCACAGAACAAGGCCACGAGGTCATAGTAGTCCCCAAAGTCACAGTTCTGGACTATGAGCTCTTGAAGCGATGGGCACGGTTCACAATCTATTGGGTAGGGGAAGAGATCATAGCCACAGCTTTGTTTGATGGAGAAGTTGTGGATCGTGAGTCGTTGGATATTCCGGCAGGTCTTCATAACATGAGGCAAGTTGAGAGAGATTTTGCCGAATATATCATCGACGGTGCTTGTCGGCCATCGGCGCCCATCAATGGCCAGGTTCGTAAGACACCTAGAAAGTGTCGGAAAGGTGCCGAAGGTTCCTCCGAGCCAGGCGCAAACGGCAGGGGTGAAGACACAGGGGGCTCGATAGAGATTCTGCTGGCTGCGGGTCTTGAACGCCCTGCAGGTGAGACAAAGGGCGAGGAGCGTGACTTGACTTGACCTGTTGTCGAGGGACTCCGGAACGAGGTCGATGATGTAGTCCCACATCTCCTGGGGGAGACATGGTGTGTACATCGACATCGTGATGGTAAAAGAGAGGCAGGTGGAGATGGTATCGTCCCTTGGGCCTTAAATAAGTTTCCTTCCCCGTGTGGCACGCCATGCTGGATTGTTGATTGTTCCGTTCGCGCCACATCATTTTTTCAGTCCCGTCACTGCTTTACTTGACACCTGTTACCAATGGTATAGAATCACCTATGAGGGATACGCAATGAGATAGGCGCTCTCATAGTGCTTTCCCGAAAAAGTGTAATGCCAGTGGGACTGCTTCATGAGCTACCTGCACAAAGGACGTCCATAGCCAAGAATCGCGGCACCGACCATCGCCCCGCCAAATCCATCTTTTAGTCCGAGCTGGGGTGCCATCGGAAGTGCAGGATCCATCTCATTACTGAGCGCCCGTGGTCAAGAGGATTGGCAGCAATACATGGAAAGCAGGGACAAGATGGAGGGGGCGCACCGGAGCGGAGGCCACGAGTGGCGGTGCCAGTTCTTGGGCGGAGGAGGTCGCCTCGCTGGCTCCCTTGCTTCCGCTTTCGAGGGCGACGAGGGGGTCGAGCTCCTTCGTCGTTTTTTTCGTCCCGCCCTCCACTCCCTGTCATCATAGACATACTTTCCGTGGTTTTTAGGAGCACAGTGTTTAGATTCACAACCGGGATTACAATAGAGAGTAGAGTACAACACTCCCGAAGCACACTGAACACACTGAGAGAGATCCGACCGAGTAGGCCGGGGGCGAGCCGTCGCGCTCGCACCCGGCCTGCGCCCAAGCTGAGACGCTTCACCCACACCTCACGGTGGACCTCTCTGCGTGCTCTCTGCGCGAGACTGCAGGACCGCAATGCGCGTGAACCCGAGAGTAGGGTTCGTCCCTCGGACCATCTAGATCTGCCACTGTACGCGCTCAGTGGTATACCTGGGTCTAACCTGTCTACAATATGGGCAAGCTCGATGAATTGCTGCCTGCATCAGCCGGCTCAACGACTCGTCAAAGTGCTGTGCAACCGCACCGGAAGATCCTCGCTTGCCTGCTCGCGCTCTTGCTCTTGTTCTGGACAACAACTCGGGATTTGATCGCCGACACCCTCAAGTGCGTTCATGGTGGGCGTAGGACACCCGACAGGGGCGTCATATGGGTCTCCTGTGGCGACGGATTTCAATGTGCCAACATCTCTGTGCCTCTGGACTATCACAATGGGAGCGACCCAAGGACCATGTCAATAGCCGTGACGCAGCACCTTGCCACCGACTCGGAGAATAGGTGTGAATAGACTTGAAATGGCTCCAGGATTGACCCGTGCTAAGCAACGTCGTAGACAAGGCGCGATATTCATCAACCCCGGAGGTCCCGGTGCGTAGCCAGTCGCCGTCGGAGGCACACGCTGATGGATCACAGGCGGTTCCGGGACCTCCATGACCTACAGGCGTGGGCCATACTTCAACAAGATCCTCAAAGGTACGTGCCCAACAGACTTTCATGCGTCGATCGCTGACAGGACACTAGGTCAGTACGACATCATCGGATTCGACCCCAGGGGAATCAACCAAACGCGTCCCTACCTGTCCTGCTTCGAAACCAAGCTCGACGCGGATGTCTACTCCGCCGTATACGACAGGAACCTCAACCTTCCCATCAACCAGACGTTACTCGCGGATGCGAATGAGGATCTCTCCAAACAGGTCGCGCGATTCAGCGCTGCGACCGCATCTCTGGCGCAGAGGTGCGCGGAGAGGACGGGCGAGTACATCCCCTATCTCGGTACGCGCGTCCTGTATGTCTTGTCAAATGCTAGCTTTGTGACCGGTTCTGTCGCTAGGTACGGAGGCGGTCGTACGGGACATCGACTACCTATCGCGCATCATCGAGGGCGAGGAAAAACGCGTCAACTGTGAGCACATCCCAGTTCGGTCCCGCTTCTAACTCTCGTTAACACCGTTCCATCCCCCTCTCAGTCTGGGGCTTCTCTTACGGAACGGTTATCGGCCAATACCTCGTCAAGATTCTGCCACCCTCGCGTATCGGCCGCGTCATCATTGACGGCGTCGTGAACCCCGTCGTCTGGTCTGACTACCCTGCCCTGGCCTTCCATGGTGATTATCATAATACCTCATCCTATGGCTCCATGAGTGACCCCGCGTACAGAGGGCCTCGACGACGTAGACAACGTCTTCGCCTCCTTCGCACGCTCCTGCTCCGGTGCTGGCGATGCCTGCGCGCTCTCGCATCTCGCGCCCACCGAGATCGTCTCCGCCACGGACGCGCTCATCGACGACCTATATCTCAAGCCGCGCCCGGTATTCGGCCTCGGCCAGCCCGCGATCGCCACCGCCCAGAACGTGCGCGACATCGTCTTCCGATCCGTGTACAGCATCACGTCCTGGCCGGACCTCGCCGTGCACCTCAGCGAGGCGTTCCAGGGCAACTTCACCGGGCTCGTGAACGTGACCATGCCCAAGGTCGATCGTGAAGGTGGCAGTCAACCGGACGATTCCCGGTTCGTGACGTACCCCATCTGGGTGAGTTTCGATCCTTCTCCGTCCTCGCGCTCGCTCCCCAGTTTTCTGAAACGAAAGCCCGGATCGTATAGTGCGCGGATACCAAAGCGTACGACGAGCACCGCGCGGCGCCGTCTGACGCGGAAATCGTCGATCTCACTCTTGGCACGCTCGAGCGCTACTCGCGCCGCAACGGCGACGGCTTCTTCAAGCTCGCCTTCTGTCACCACTGGGACGCGGCCGGCGTCGCCCCGCGCCGGAGCCGGTACAACGGCACCTTCGACATGGAGGACGATACGCTCGACACGCCCATCCTGATTCTCTCGTACGCACACCTCACGCAACCTGCCCTTCCCAATCGCTGACGGGACAACGCAACTCACCAGGAACACCTACGATCCCGTCACCTCCCTCGCGAGCGCGCGGGCGGCAAACGCTCGGCTGGGCAACAACGCGCGACTGGTGCAGCAGGCCGACGGCTGGGGCCACTGCACGACCTCCCAGACCTCGTTCTGTACCGCACAGAAGGTCCGGGACTACTTCGTCAACGGCGTCCCGCCGTCCGATAATCACACGATCTGCCGAGTTGACCAGCGGCCGTTCGAGCCGTGGAATCAGTCTTTCGCGCTCCCAGTTGCCGGGGCTGACAACAGTGCAAGTACCGGTCCTGCTGCCGATTTGATGGAAGCATGGGCGGGGTTGGTGAGGGTGCAACAGGACGAGCAGAGATTGTAAAGAGAACAATTGGCGAATGTAACGTAACTGGAGCGCGTGCTGTACCTCCGAAACATTCTTTTGCATGGGGGTTCTTTGTCGCGAAAATTCCTATGATCCATGATGCTCCTTGGGGATGCGAGTCATGAATGCGTAACGATCTGCATGTCGCATCCATTTTTTATACAAGAAAGAATGGACCAGGGACAGCGGACCCGAGCCCCTTGGACGGGCACAAGAAAAAGAGAAGAATCCAGTTCCGTTGAGATGCTCGAGCGCGGCAGCGATCCTGGAAAAGAGGAGGAGGGTTGAAACGTCAGGAGAACGAATGGACATTGGCCGTAATATGCCCGGGGTGTACACAGAATCCCGGTCAGTACCAGCTGTAGGGACGAAAACGGTTACATGCATTGGTCACCTTCAACCGGGCACTGATCCTACGATGCGCTTCGATGTACCTGGGAAGAGACTAGCAGGGTTCTTCAGCAGAGTATTGACCGTGAACGTTGCCGACATAGGCGTCGATCAGATACGCCTTACGGCCACCAACGCATCACTCTCCAACTTGAACGTGACGCAGTGGTATCTCTCGAGGTTCCGCATACTGTCCTTTCCGTAGCGCGCCTGGATGCGGATGGCGAATTGTCGACATCCACTGGTCCCTAAACCGTCACAAACAGGCCGTGAGGATCAATCGAGCCCGAGTCGTTCATCTTCTGAGCGGAGATGAGCAGAGACGCGCAGCTGCCGGCCAAGGTTTTGAAACGCAGGGACTGGTACACTGCAACTCGTTGAGGATAACTTATCATAATGACGTTGTATGGATACACAGTTGAAGTTGGGTAGGGTAGCGCCAGATAATGACCCGTCCGTCGTGCGATGAAAGCTGTCGTGAAAAGTGGTCGTAGAAACATTCCATGCAATCTACCTCGAAGTCTTGATCGTGCAACCGCTCTCGTCCTGGCATACCGCCGTCCGTCCCAAGTTCTTCGCGATCGGTCCTGATGAGAAGGATAACACGGTCAGAGGCTGTATGAGGTAGTGGCAGTGAAAAGGTATATACGCACCGGTAGGGCCGCTGACGAAATGACACTCGTCGTCGCTCACGCAATACTGATCGTGCTCCAACCCGATCGGATACTGCTCGTCCCCCCACTTCCCGAGGAACTCCAACCAGCCCGCGCCCTCCCCCTCCAACTCCTGCCCGCCGATATCCACGCCTCCCGCGACGCTAAACGTCTGCGTGCTGTTATCGAACCAGAACCCGCGGTAGTTCTTCGCCACGTCCCAGAGGGGGCCAAAGTTGGTGTGGTCCGCGAGCGGGCCGATGACGGGGAGCGGGTAGAGCTGCGCCCCCGAGGTGGCGTAGTTCGCGTGCGAGCCGACGGCGATGAAGGTCTGCGCGCGGCCGGACGAGTTGTGGGCGACGAGGGCGGGGTAGGTGTATGCCGCGCCGCCGCTGTGCGCGGAGAGGTAGATGTCGGTCGGCGTGCCGTTGATGCTGTGGTGGACGATGGTTTTAGGAGGGAACGAAGCGGGGAGGGGCTAGGTGGGCGGGCGGACGTACAATCGGACCATAGAGTGCTCCCAGTCTCCGACGTGGTTGCCGAACGGGATGTCGAGGAACCTGAAAATCCCAATCCCCGCGTTTAGCAACGACGTTTCCTGAAACGGAAAGAGAGGGCGGGGGGTACGCACGCGGCGTGGTCGAACGCGTAGAAGTAAAAATAGAACGCGTCGAGGATGCCGCCCGGCTTCTCGACGGCGACGATCGTCGCCGGCGCCGGCGTATACCCGGTCTCGTCCGGGATGTTGGCCGCGTTCGTGAGCCAATCGTGCCCGCCGTCGTCCTCCACAAAGTCGTTGCTCGTCAGGAACACGGACGAGTTCAGCGTCGCCACGTTCTCGAGCGTGACGGGTGAGGGCGGGATGGCGTCAAAGTTGACCTGGGGGGTGACGTGCGTCACGAAGTCGGCGATGTCCGCGGGCCACCAGGATTCGCCCGAGTAGAGGTAGGAGAGCGGGGCGAAGGTGAGGACGTAGTCCGGGAGCGGCGTCACGTCGTGCTTGCTGGTGCTCGCGCTGGCGGGGAGGGCGGCGCCAGCGGCCAGCTGGCCGACTGATGCGGCGACGAGCACGAGCGTGCGGAGCATCAGCGCGGAGAGCATCGGCGCGGCGGGATGTCCGAGGGCGGTCGCGCGTCGAACCGTCGGCCGGGGTGGGTTGGGGAACCCTTATAAGCCCGGGTCGTCGAACTTCCTGGCTTCGGGCGGGCATGGCATCACGGACGCACTGTTCGAGGGAAGAAGGGTTCGCGGATAGCGTGGACGTGGACGGGCCTCGTGTGTCAGAGTGGACGGGTCTCATAGGACGCGGCGGTTTCGGAGCGGGGCGCTAAGACCACGGCAGGGATGCCACGGGCGGGGTGATGAACGTGTGTCAGATGAATTGCTCCGGGGCAGCAGGTAACCGGCGATGGGCCGGCGGAGGTGTAGAGGGAAGGTCATCTGGTGATACCATCCTAGACAGTCGTGGTGAGCCGAGTGGGCAATGGGAAAAGATGGTTAAATGGACGTCTTCTTGAGCGACGATGCCGCTTGGCACCATGTGCTTCAGCTGTATACGGATTTGTCACGGGCGTCTCCCCAGACGAATCTCTGTATGGATACATCGCAGCACCGTCGAGAATACTGAGTAGCAACACCAGAAGCGGAGTCCGGAGACGAAGTGATGAGCGTGAAACCATGGGCTGAGACCGAAACACGACCGTAAGCAGCGGCCATCGAGCAACTGCCTGATGATGTCATCTCAGTTCAGGCACATGACCCGCGGACTTCGAAAGGATAGAAGTTGTTGGCGGATTCGTGGAAGACGATGAGTGTCAATTTCATGTTGGAAATTGGTATACAAAGGCAACACTGCATAGGTGGGTCACGATGCGTCAACAACATACTGTACTTTTACGACCGTAAGTTCGTCCCGCGTCCCCGGGGCACCCGAACCGAACTTATTGTCCCCTGTCCCCCTGGCACTCCGAACCTCCGGGACACATTATATCTGACCGTGAGAGTCTCAAATCTGACCGTGTGATCAAGAAAATCTGACCTCGTAAGCACGTGTCCCCCGGGCAGGCTGCGGATGAACTTCCCACGGCCGCGAACTTGGGTCGTGTCCCCTGTCCCCCTCCGACCTGGCCGAACTTACGGTCGTAAAAGTACAGTACATACAAATAATCCAAGCTTCATCCTATAAGTACTTCATACTTCTTTCTCGTCGAGACTCAAGCTCACCAAGCTGACATGGTTCGCACAACCTCGTTCATTGTCGGCCTCGCCCCCGGATCGCGTACCCAGCACTTCTGCACCAAATCCCAAAGCGCACCGGGCATATCCCTAACGTACCCCGCCTGAACGGACGGCCGATCAGGCCTCTTGCCCTTGATCACCGCCAGGATCACCGCCGCGCTCCGCTTCGTCTCCCAAAACGGGCACTTGCCCGCCCAAAGCTTTGGGTCCATATAGATCAGAATCGAATAATCCAACGCTGAATCCGCGAGCGGGGATCCTGCGGTTTTTCGTGACTCACCTCCCAGCACAGGAGACCGAAAGAGTACACGTCCCCGGCGGGCGTCCAGACCTCGCCGCCTTCCCCGTCGGCGCTGGATGATGGTGCCATATACTCAGGCGGCTCCCATCGCGCGTTTTTAATGCCGCCCTCGCCGGCCAACTCCTCCATCGCCGCGTCGTCGAGCCACCTGCGCAGGCCGTAGTCGGCGATCTGCGCGCGTCCATCGTCGTGGACGAGCACGTTGGCCTGCCAGATCCAACGTTACTCGGTCAGAAAAAAAAAATGGAATTTTTTAAATGAGGACGCGAGGGGTCTTGGATGCTTACCCCGCGCAGATCGCCGTGGACGAGACCCTCGCTGTGTAGGTACTCCAAACCGCGTGCGACTTCGAGCAGCTGGAATAAATAACCCCACCGATCATATCAACGGAGCGCTCTCAGGGCGGGGGAAAGGTGCAGAGACACAACGCACAAGACGACTGATCTCGGTTGGATCGGGGTGGTCGCGCAAAAACGCGCGAACGTTGCCGTGCTTCTGCCAGGGCGTGACGATGCAGCACCCGGCCCCCAGCTCCTGCTGGCGCTGCTGCGTCAATCCCAGGAAAGGGAGCACGTGCGGGTGTCGCAGCAGGTTCCAGCGCACAAAATCGCCCTTCGACATGACGCATGCTCAGACCGCGCGAAATATAACGGAAACACGAGGGGGGGCGTGCCGGGACGTACGTAGTATCGCGGCGGCGGCGCGGCGACGGGGTAGGGAAAGATGCGAAGGCGCTTGAGCGCGACATGTTGAGCCCGAGTCGTGGGCTTCCGGTCCGTGCGCGACGTGGTTAGCGTGCCCTTGAAAACGTCTGAGGAGCTGCCGAGGCGGGTGGGTTCGGGGGCGCTGGACGGGGCGATGTCCGTGAAGAGGAGAGCAGCGGGCAAGCTTTGCGTCTCTTGGCATAACTGCGCGAGGAGGCGGGAGAAGCTCCTGAGGACGAGCTTTTGTCAGTTTCGAAGGTAGCGGCGCGATGGGTGAGGGTAGGAGCGCGTACGAATCAGCGGGATCCTCGTTGCGCCATTGTGAGGTGACCTGTCCCAGAGGACGTGTGGTCAGAGACGCCGCAGCGACGTTCCTTGAGACGAGTAAATACTCACTTCGTGCATGTTATCAATGAAGGTCTGTAAGTCCTTTTCTCGCAGCGATTCGAGGGCCTTCGCAAGCTGCCTCCCTAACGCTGCATTCTTCTCGCGCGCACGGAGCAGCAGTGAAGATGTAAAGGAGTCCATCGTCGCTCGTATCGAATGGCCGAAGATAGGGGCTACAAGCCGGCGTGGCGAGTGCGCAAATCTGACAGTACGGTGATCATGACCGCACCGGGTCTGCTCCTTTTATATTCAGGATCGTGGCCTTTCCAGCCACTCCGGCTGTCGATTACCAGCAATGCAGGAGGTCGAAGCTGTCGCGAGCTGAGACATGCGACAATAACTTCAATATGTGGCTACTGTGGTCGGTCACGGTGGCTACTTCGCCGCGTAGGCGCTCGTGGCGAGTGTGCAATCTCGATTTGCATTGCTTTCCTCCATCCACAGTCTCGCTTCTGCTTCGTCCCACGTTAAACATGGATTCGGCGGCATGCGCTCCCCACCCTGAACATCACCGCTGGGGACCCCGTCTCGTGGCAGAAGGCTCCGCTCGGGACATGCCAAAACCCATTTGGGAATTAGCCCAGAAATGCTTGAACTACCGCAGTCACAACAGACCACATGCGGCCGACATCGAAAAGACGTCGCAGGTGATGGTGGACATGCCCTAATCCTTCGCTGGGCGGTCGAAACCCCTTTATGTTTCCGTGGGTCGCTCGATTCCACTCGATGCTAGTATGAGTAACGCACGTATTCACGAGTACAGGCACGTGAAGACGAAATGGTAATCGGATTTCGTACGTATCATCCTCCGCCGGCTTGGGTCATCGCCTGTGAGGTCATCCGCGTCAAGTCCAGAAAAGCGTCCAACAACGCGGGGACAATGAAGGGGGAGGCAGACTCGGCAATCACGTCGCCCAAGCTGGACTCCGCCAGCAGTCGTCGCTCCCTCTCCTTCTGCAGCGCCGCTTCTGCTTCCAAGCGACGTACGCTTTCGAGCTGCAGTGCACGTTCCGCCGTCTCCATTCGCCAAAGGCTCTCTTTGGCATGTCCCGCCGACTCTTCAGCGTCCGTCCTCGCCGTCTCCTTCGCGCGAAGCTCGTCGTCAAAAGCAGCCTCCGCCTCGCGCAGCCTCCGCAGCAGGTCCTCGTTCTCCCGAGCCCGCTGCGCTAGCGCGTCTTTGACGTCTCGTAGGTGGTCCTGCAGGCTGTCAAAGGACCGAGAAACGAGGCCCGACCACCAACGCGGGGAACTCTGCTCGCCTGTCGGATTCTCCAGGGACGAATCGTCAGGTTGACCGGGAACCATTCGACGAGCCCGCTCGACGGCGCCTTCGAGGACGCGGACGAGAGCGTTGTTCTCATTCCCGAGCTCCTGCAGTGCCATTGCCATCTCACCCATGTCGTCGTCGAGTGCCTCTTGGGATTGTGCCGCCTGATCGAGTAAGTCCTGCGTTTCCGCATGCGCCCGCTTCTCCGCCTTCAAATCTTCTGCGACTTCCTGGGCGTGATCCTGATCCAGCTTCGTCTCCTGTCCGCGATCCGCGAGCTCTCCTTTCTCGTGCGCCTCCGTGTCGAGCACGGCGCACTCAGCCTCGAGGTCGGTACAGCGATCCTCGAGCGCGGCGAGTTGAGCCTGGAGGCGCATTAGCTCGGCACGAAGTGCGCCATCGCCGTCGCCACCACATTCCGAAGGTTCATCGCGATCCGGCGGCGCGGGGCTAGCGTCTAGAACCATACGATCCACCTCGTTCGAGGAGGCCCGCGATCCCTTCTCCGAAACAGGCTCCGCCATCGGCTCCTCCACGTATGTTGTCACATCTGGGTTCTCGATCGACGAGGCTGACGCTCCTTTGCCATCACCTTTCTCAACCGAGATAACGGGATGGGCGTTCAGCTGCGTCAGAAGTTGCTTCTGCTGGCGCCGCTTTTGCTTCTTTGTCAATGGAGGAACCATGGCGAAATCCCTGGTTCCGTCGGATGGATCTGCCCGGGGAGGGTCATCGGTAAAGATCCGGCGCCGCTTCGTCGGGCGTCCGGATGGGTCGGAATCGTCCGGAGAACGCGTAGTCACATGATGACTACCAGGGATAACTGCAAAAGCGGTATGAACTTAAGTAGACTGAAGCGGGAGAAAAACTCACGAGCGTCGTGAGCTCTAGTGCCGTTTGGCTCGCCATTAACAGAAGCCGGGATTGCCTGCGCTTGGGGCCGTCCAACGCATGAGGCATGTCGCGGAGGGACGTGATGGAATATGTTGACGAGATCTCCCGTCGCGATGTCGGGTAAAGGGCTATCACTCCTCGGCATCGGTTTCGGTGGTAATGGATGGACTGAAGGTACGGGCTCGCTCCGGTGCCCTTTGACATTGCCCTTGTTCGGTAGGATTGAGTTAGCTCCTGTTGCGACTTTGCTAGACGAGAGTGTCGCGAGGGGCGTATACCGTGTGGTAAATGTTGGAGTTTCGTCCTCTACGATGATGGGTCGTTCTCTGAGCGTTCCTAGGGGTTCACGATATTCCGACTCTGCAACCGTTGCTGCCGTTGAAGGTGCTGTAGGGAGGCTCGTGCGTTCCGCAGAGAACGCCGATTTCGTGGGCGTTGGGGCTTGGATTTCGACCTTAGAACGACTAGTGGTGGGCGAACGCGTGGTGATGGTATAAGTGACAGCTGGCGGCGCAATCTCCATCATTTCTGTCAGACCTGTGAGGTCGACGCGGTAAGGGAGGCGGGAATTGATCGTTTGGCCATGAGTGCCGAACGCGCTTTCAGGCATCTCCACCTTGCCGCTGACCACTAGGCTGTAACGTGTTGGTGGCATAATGAACGAAATACAAACGAGGACGTACCGATAAGCGATAGTCACTCTGGAGATGAACGGTTTTTAGCCGTTCTTGCCCGAACCGTGAGATGGACGTACATGCACAGATCAACCATCACGTCCTGTTTGGCCTCGACGATCTTGAAACAGATATTGTCCGCCGTTTGCTGGAGTCATGGCATCAATAAGTTTTTACTCGCGGACAGCGCGAGCATCACTAACTTTGCTATACGCCCAAGAACATGTGATGAACCCGATTTCGTCGCGCAACCCAAACGCGATCGACTTCGCCTTGGGAAGTGGGATCCCTCCCAGTGCCCGAAAGTCTGAGCGCAATGCTTGATGCAAGTTTCTCTGCTTGCCGTCCTTGTGCAGCGCCGTGAGCACCTGCGCCCGAGGAGGCGCGTACGCGATGGCTACCACCAGCTTGATGCTGCCCTTCATCAGAGATGGTATCGTTCCTCTTCGCGTCGACGCTGCGCAGACTAGACGTAGAGATGGTGAACAATCAAGGTCGTATCAGACGAGCTGTGGACGATGGAGTCCCTTCTGAACCGTAAGAGCCAGGGCCTGATGGACATCACGGACATCGTGGCAATGTTCGCAGCCGATGTGCGTTCACGCTGGCGCCGTTAAATGAGTTTAGGGCAGGTCAGTTCTTGCGGCGCTCAAGCATACACACCAACGTTTTCATGGACCGTATACATATACCTAAAACTATCAGATAGACAAGGACGAAAACGAAAACCACGAGAACTGCTCATATCCCAAGATGTATGTACGGAGCCCATCGGCTCGGATCCGGATGAATCTCGCGCAGCTCTTGGACCGCTCCATCAAGCGCATATGCGATATCGTCCGGATCAATATACTCCGAGTCTCCACTGAATATGTCACGATATACCGACTTGGCGATCTGTGGTCCGTCGATATCCTCCATGGACCTGCGTGTACACGGAGTAAGCGTGGTATTCTATTCGTTGCCAAGTCGAGCGACCGCTCACCAGAGTGTAGCAATTACACTTTTGAAGCCGGCGAACAACAACGTTGCTGCGAGATGAATCGTCTGGTCGGGTTGTTCCTGAGCAGGGTCAGACTTCGATTCGAGCCGATGAGTCTGTCACTCACCTCATCCCCCTTTGCAGTCTCGCAGGCGCTCAGGAAACCTAAGAACGCGTTCGGGAGCGGCTCCGGCACCAGCCTTTCAATCGTCAACATCTCATCGCGCATCACGAAACCGCTCTTCAGGGGATCATCCGAATTCTGTTGGCCATGACACGCAAGGTGTAGGATAGTTGCTTTGGGTAACTTATCGAGTAGTCCCTTCGCACTCATTCCGCCACCATCCCCGACCAAGGCATCGTCTTCCGGCAGAAGAGGTATGAGACTCTCTTTCGGAAGTGCGTCTCGGATATAGCTGACTTCGTCACGTGTTGATAGAAGGTCTTTGCACTGGGATGCATCCGAACGCGGTACTGCGGCTACGAGCGCACGCATTTCCTGCTTCTTCGGCATGGCCGCTTCTCTGGCAGAAATGAGGACTCCGAGAGTGGGTGTATATGATGAGACCACATAGTCGGAGCACCTCGCTCCGTCAGCGCCAGCAGCATGAATGGGAAGGCACGAGAAATTCCCGGTGGGGCACCACCATACGCGGGGCCGCCTTCGGCCGGTAGCCGGCTAGAATATTATACGGTCAGCATTGCCTTCAACGTGATGGAGCATGATTATTACCCTGAGTCCTATGGCCGTCAGGACCGGGATGACTACCTTTTCCCACAAGCTCCGCAGAATATCGACGATGTTCACGCGAACTGGTACTGGACGCTGGGAAGCTACTTTCGAGATCTTCAGACGATCTCTCAAGATCGACCTCACATCTTCTACCGCTACACGCCACGTGAAACTTGACTCCACGAGCCAGGAATCTTCGACTTTTCTGAGGGGGATGCTGATGGGACTACCGGGCGATCGTATGACCACAGCATAGCATCCAAGCGAGCTTGATATCAGAACGATCACAGGTCCTTTGTATGCGGCCCTTGCCAGCGCGGCGTATTCATCCGGCAGGAGAAAACGCTCAAGGCCCGACATACCACGAATCTCCTCTAGAAGCGAGTTGAACTCTTCGCACTGCCGCCTTCGCTGTGCGCTCTCTGCTTCTGCGGCTCGTCTACCCAGTGCGTCGTCGGTATGAGAACTGTTCTCTGCTCGTTCCAGTTGTCTAGCTAGTGAGGATAGTCGGTCACGCAATCCCTCTGGAACTGGGTCGAAAGGAGATCGCAACCGCGAGAGATGCGTCCAAAACACCGCACGGCCTTGCTCAATAATCTCTATCGCTGTCTCTGGAAGAGACATCTTGAGTGCGTAGCATGCACCATGAAGAGCTACACTCTGAGCTGATCGCAAAGACTGCAAGCGGGATCGAAAGTGGAGACCCAGGAACGCAGTGCGTGGCAGCAGGCTGATGGTCTGTCGATATATGGCAAGGAGCTGGGTGGGTACCGGATGTTCGGAGGCAATTATGTCACCATGTTGCGCGCGGATGGTATCCAGAATGGCGATAGATTCTTTGAGTCGAGATCGCACATCAATATGGTTATTCTCCAATGCATCCTGAACATAACTCAAGGCAAGGCAAAGATCCTGGTAGCGTGTTCCTCGTTCGATGTGCAACATCGCGGCAGTGATGATCCCTTGATAGCGCTCACGCTGGCTACGTTGAGTTATGTTTGAAGCATCCTTCATCATTTCCATTGCTCGGTCCATCTCGCTCGGATCTCTCGATCCACGATATTTGATCAGATGGCAGGTGGTGATAATACGAAGACAGTCTTGGGCGGCGGATGTTTGTGAGAGCTCGTATCTCCATGATACTAGTTCATGGACGGCTCTTTCGATGTCCAAGGCATCGCTGTTGTGTTGTCCACGCAGCAAGAGCGCCTTCGCTAGTCGGCGCGCGGTGTCGAATTTATCGATGTGACCGTCCGGCAAAACTTCCAGCAGTTCCTGTGATAGTACCACAGCCTCTTCCAGATCCTCCAGACGGTGATGGATTTCGTATCGAAGGCATAGGTGAGATATTGTGTTCAAGACAACACTGCTGTAACTGGCATGTGATGGTGATATGGCTGCGATGGCACGGTGATCCCATTCGAGTGCCTCCACGAGATCTGAAGCATCTCCGACCTCTGAGAAGCGCGCTGACAATGAATCTGCTAACTCTTGAGCTGTGATAAACCACCTCATATCTGAGTAAGGTAAGACGCCTGCCGCCTGACGGTTCAGCTCAAGGGCTTCCTCAAGGTGGCCTAAGTCACCGTCCCAAAGGAAGAGCAGACGCAGAGAGATGGCGAGATGTACAGACCGAGCTACTTGATCCATCGAACCGGAAAGAGAACGCATGAAGGTAACCCTCAGAAGTTGGACGGCCTCTTCAATGTCATCCCCCCCTGATAGAGTGATTTGATGGCGTAAAATGAGCATACCACCTAATGCTTCCCTGAGTATATCTCCGATGTTGCTGTTTGTGGACGCAGCTTTGAGAGCATCTCGTCCAATATCTATCGCTCGATTGATATCATCAATGTTACCAGAGTTGTAGCACCTTAAGCGCAGTGAGTCCATCATTTGACGGACAACAACACTCCGCTCAATGTGGGTAATTGGGCAGAGCTCGAATGCTTCCGCAGATGCTGAGACGGATTGTTCTAGATCTTCAGGATTTCTGGTGGCCTGATACCTAAGGAGCAGAGTGTAGCCCAAGTAGCGCAGGTACTTGTGCCTATCATTTTCTTGCGATGGGAGAACCATGGACACCGCCGATCGCTGTAGATCCAGAGCCTCCTCTAAATAGACCTGATTGCCAGCATCACGAAACCGCATCAGGGTTATCCACCCAAGGAGGCCGATGATGTTTGTTCTCAACGGATTATCCGGGGTAGACACGAGGGCAGCATGTCGACAAACAGATATTGCAACCTCCCTGGATTCAGGGTTTAATGTGCGGGAAGACTGTGAATCGAGAATATTTGCGTAGAACATAAGAACCGTGGGGCATGCAACGTCCTCTGCAAGACACTGAGCCAGGGCGTCCTGAACATTCTTTATAGCGGAGCTCAAATCATCGTCATCGTTGGTGTACCGGAATTTATCTTGAAGGACACCGGCTAGCTGGGCGAGAACGTGGAACCTTCTACAGCGAAAATGCACCATGTCTGGAATAGGATCGCCTTGACATTGATCATGAACGGAGCAGCCCTGCTGTGTAGCACATTGCGTGGCAATGGTCTGATAAATCTCGATTGATCGATTTGCTGCTTCCAGGTCGCTGCTTTGACGGAAACGTTCGTGAAGCTGGAAAGCTTCTGCAAAGGGACCCGTGGGTTCTGGAGGAGGATCTGTCGTGATAGCGCTAATTAGTGAATGTACACTCTCGAATGGAGGTGGTGCTACCTGTAGCACACTCGCATGCGCGCGAGGTAATCAGTCTCGACAGATTGACCGGTGTTTGCAGAGGTAATTCTTGCAACATCGGTTCTCCCGAGGCCACTACGCGCATACAGGGTTAAGAAGTTCAGGAGGACAGCACGAGAGGACGAATAGCCTCACATTGCTGCGGGAGACACTGTTCTTCACCTTCCACCATCGTGGATGTTCAGAGTGGGACTTGCGTGTTCTTTTAAACTGTTACGCCGTTCCGCTAATAGTTCGATTCCATCAATGATCAGACAAGATTGAATTGCGCCAGCGTTGTTTGATGAAAACTCATCGCCTCAAGTATCATCCTCGTCCACCGACTCGGAGAGACACTTTCCAGCTTTTCCGAAGTCAGAAACAGCGCCTTCCCCTTCCGCCGGGCTACACATTTGCACCGGCGCCCGCATCTTGCATGCCCTCGTCTGCCAGCGCATCTTCCGCCTACAACCGGCGCGAGCGCTCTACTGATATATCTTGATATTCTTCGCGCACTATTTCGTCACGGTCTTGGTGCTCAGTCCGCCACAGTCTAGAGACCACCTCTTGCTAGCGTGTCTCTACATGGACGACACTTGGTACCTGCTACTCCCCCGGGCTCGGTAAGCAATTCCATCCTCACCAAATTCGGGCCTGTCCCCCATCTATGGTCGTTTGCGGGAAACAAGTCTCCTTCGACGCGACTCGCAAGAACGTAGATCCGCGGTAGAGGAGAAGTCCCCGCTATAGCAAGGTTTTACTCCAATCCACCTTTGGATGAAGCTCAAAGGCAATATTTGAATTGAATAGTGATCGGTAGAACGAAGACGGGGCGGCAGGGGCGGTGCGCGGACGGGTCATTGCGAAACCGGGACACAGATGCTTCAAGGAGTAAGGTTTCTGGTAGCTTTCCCTCGCGATTGGGCGGCAGCGCATGCTTGAACACGGCGGCGGCATGAGCGCGCTAAAGAGAAAGCTCAGGGCTCTCGGATACGTCAAAGAGTCGAAAGTGATGTAAGCGAGGGGAGCTTCGGTATAGGCAACAGTTTAGATCATCCATTGTCGACCATGGCAGTAGCGGTCAAAGTGCAACCATCTCCTTCTCCGGTTTCATAAATCGCCAAAAAGCGGTCGTTCGATGATAGAGCACCAGCGCCAACGCCATCATCAGCTTTCATCGCCTTCTCAAGTTCTCTTCGAAGGCTGAAGAAATGTCCCCGGCATCGCCAGAACCAAAAACGGCGCTTTACATTCATTCGCCGAGCCTCCTCCACCGCCCACATCTCACGCTCGACCCTCAGCGCATCTTCCACTTCTACCCAACGTCCACGCACTTTTGATATCTCAGTTTCCTTCGCGGACCGCTCCGGTACCGCCTCATCCTTTGCACGTCGCCGCTCGGCAAACATCTCCCGCTAACATGCCTCTGCGTGTACCTCTATCGGGCCGAGCCGCTTGACCAGCGGTGCTGCTCTCGCTAGATTGGGCGCTCTCCTACTTCGGCGTCGGCTCCTTCGAATCAGCCACCAGCGATGGCTCTATCGAGTTGACTGGTGATGACTTTTTGATCGAATCCGCGCCTGCTCATCTGACGGCGTCTCAGAAGCAGCATCAGGATCTGTTGCCGGCAGCGCCTCCCGCACGCGCCCGATCTCGTTCACGATGACGATAGCGACGGAACAGTTGTGCTCGATGCTTGCCCGAGCGCGGCCGTGCGCTCGCTCGTCCGCGCGTGAGCCGCACGTTCGCACTCAAGTTCCCGGTGAAAGTGCCCCGAGCGCGCCTGCTGCTCCTCAACCTGGTCTCGGGCGCGTGTCTTGTTCTCGGCTGGCCCGGAATCGACCATGTCCGGTCCCAGTCGTCGCTGTTGCGCCGCGTCCGGATCCGAGTCGGCTGCGCTCTTCCGGTGGACGACCTTCGAACAGTTTTTCGCGCTATGTCGGCAGCTGTAAGGGATCAAAATCTTCGGACCGTCAAGGATGCTTTGGGCTGCAGTACAGGGCGAAGCCGCTTAACGTGCGCTCAAGAGCGCCCGAGTTGCTGAGGATGCAGAGAGCGTCAAATGTGCCATTAGGGGGGGGGGGGGGGGGGGGGGGGT
>NW_006767448.1:557855-584895 GCF_000264995.1 Punctularia strigosozonata HHB-11173 SS5 | reverse complement strand
GGGGGGGGGGGGGGGGGGGGGTTGCGCTTGATGAAGGTGTTCATGGTGCGGCCCCAGAAGATGCGTAAGGTGCTCTTCAACCCATCAGGCGCGAGGTACCCCGAGAACTACCAAAGTGGAACGGAGCAGGACGCTGACTCTAGCTTCCGCTGCCGATTGCGGTACAGGATCAACACCCGTCGTAACCATTATCGATGCGCTGCTTCAGGCGTCGTCGCCTTCACGTGCCCCGCGGCTCTTGTCCTTGCCTCTAACCCCGGGGTCCTCGTCCTCGCCGCCTCCTCGACCATCGACGGCCTGGCAGTCTTCGCAGCACCGCCCGGCTTGGTCACTGCACCTGATGCAAAACTCGCGCCTTGTACACGCTCACCCGTTGCAGTGGTCGGCGGTGTCTACATCTCCCACGTTGGTGTCAATGCCACCGTCTTCGCCGTCGACGCGAGAGCTGCCGTGACCTTGGTCATCATCGGACGCGTCACGGTGTGCCTCCTATCCGAATGTGTGCCAACAAACGACGATAGGAATGCGGTCGGGAGAGCTGGGGGTAAAGAGGGCGAACTGGGGCGGCAAGTCGATGGGGGAGCTCGGAAAGATCCTGTCGGTGTTGCAAAAGTTCGTCAGCTGCCCGTTTCATTGTTCCTCTTTTCTCATGCGCTGTTGAACGGAGCAAAGAATGGGGGCGTACTGACCGGTGAGGAATGACGAGGTTACTTTATCCATGTCAACGCAAGGCGGAATCGAATCGTTTTCGGTCTCGTTTTCGAGAGAAACTGTGAGTTTCCGGTGGAGTTGGAATCTCACATGTAACTCCGAGATAGCATGGAGGAGCCGGCACCGGCGACATGCGGGCACACGTTGTGGAGAAAAGGCTTCCTGTAACAGTGTAAGCGTGGAGTGAGGGTGCCGTTGGGTTGGCGAACCTCCATAGTTGAGAATGTTCAACGAGCCACGGGAAGACGACATCGCCGCCCATGGGATGCTGTTGGCGAAGTTGCAGCGCGCGTGCTGCGAGGTACGAGATATGCCAGAGCGCTTCGAGATCGGCGCAGATCGTGCCGTGGAGCGATTTGGGTCGAGCGCTTGGGAGCTCCTGGGGTGAAGGGGCGTAGTTGATCCGTAACAGGTCCATGGTTATTTCATCGTAATATTCTGCGGCCCGACTTGTGTAGATGGCCAGAACGACGAGAAGAGGGTAAGATTTGGGGCGCAGGTCGTCATGATCTAGGAGGCCGGTTCATGTTCACGATGCTACGTACGTTATCATTTCGAAGAGACATACATGTCACCACGATCTTGAGACAGCTCTCCATCCCAGCCTATGTATATCGAGCTTCGTCTTGTCGGTGCCACACAGACCAGAAGATTTTGAACAGACAAGGTGGCATATGCATCAGATGAAATCATGAACCGTACTTAGGCGGGGTCTCAGCCGAAGCGCGGGGAGTGTAGGGCAGGCTTCTTCTGACAGCTGATCGCAATGACGAGCGAACCAAGAAGTGCGTACCTATGCTATTTACTACGAACAACGTGCTACGAGGCAATTTGAAGCGGATGAGTACTATACGAAATTCAACCTTCCAGTGACGAAGGGGATGATACGCATGCCCTGAATGGTCAATCTTCGTCGTCTGATTCTATGATCTCCTTCGACGGGAAGTCGCCGCCCGTCACCACCATGCCGGTCACTTCCAAACCCGCCATGACCACAGCGAAGGGCCAGCGCGGGTCAACGGTGGGCGGGCGAAGGATCCGGGGACGCTTTAGAGGCCTGTCCGATTCACCATCGTTATCTTTTCGAGGGCGGACTCCTGGGCGAACGACTTGCGGACATTTCAGCTCCCGCTGCATTCAAAATCGGAACAACAGGAATGAACGCTACCATTGGACGTGATCGCCACATTCGCAGGCTTAGATGCTTGTACACCTGGTTGAGCACGAACGATCGGGGCTGCTGGCTTCGCTCTGACGTTGGTCACGGGTTTCTGTGCACTCGTTTGAGTTTGTGCGGCTGGAGCCGGTGGTTTTGGTTTGACATTGGCTATGAGTATCGGATTAGCGCCTGACGTGGCTAAAGGCACGAAGCTGGTTGAGCCCCTTAGATCGATAGATTGACCACAATATCCGTATCGAGTAGGAGGGGCGTTGG
This sequence comes from Punctularia strigosozonata HHB-11173 SS5, assembly GCF_000264995.1. NCBI lineage: Eukaryota > Fungi > Basidiomycota > Agaricomycetes > Corticiales > Punctulariaceae > Punctularia > Punctularia strigosozonata. The sequence continues at coordinate 582,749 of NW_006767448.1, read as the reverse complement.
CCGTTCTATCCACGATGCTGCGGGATAGTTGATGGCTTGGATAGGCGAGCAGTGCGTCATACGTACCTATAAGCTATGCATATTCTGAACAGGTGCGGAACCCGGTAAAAAGTGTTCAAAGCAGGCTGAATGAGCGCACGTACATCGAGCGGCTCTGCAGGTCCTCCTTCCTTGTTGCAACAATTTTGGGGCACACGTTACGAGCCAGGTCCTGAGGTACGACGGTGTCAAGCTGGACGTAGCGTCTTTGAACTGTCGGGATTCACGCACTTCCGAGAAAGGCCAGTAGAAGACCACTTGTCCTCCATCTCCGTGCCTGTCTTCGAAGAGACGAAGGGACTTAACCTTGGGGTTGGGTAGCCGTCCGAGGGCATTGAGGTCCGAAACGACCGCGGCATGACGCGCCTTGGCGTCGAGAGTCTTGAGCACCTGAAATCTTTCGAGCGAGTATGCAACGTTGACGGTGAGAAGGCCAAGATTCATAGGGCATTCCATGTAGGCAATAGTGGGACGTGGTCAACGCAGAGGAGGGCGCCGCTCTGGGCCCGTTTTTTGGTCATTGCGACAATGTCATAAATGACGGGTGCCTGACAACAGTAGCCGACGCGCCGACGTGCGACGACTCAGGTTTAGGGTAGGCCGTGACGCGTACCCGCGGTGGGTTCATCATTGTCGACTCAGAAATACTCGTAAGTACTCGAAACGAAGAGAAAGGTACATAATCAACGGTCAGCTACTCACGGAACGAAGATCAAAGCAACTATCACGATGCATGAAGGTGGTCAGGCTGACGCTATCCGGCTCCTGTCGTCCCGTCTTCTTCTTCCTCTTGTGGAAAGCTACGAGGGTTGGCGTCGATCAAGTCGGTAGGGATTTTGGTTGCTTGGTTACTGTGTCTCTCCAGTGACCGAACATGACACGGCATTCGTTTGCTGTTGAAATTGATATCGCAAACCTCGACATCTGCGCTAAAGACATAGAATATGATCAGCCATATTCAACCATTGGGGTACAGCTGTGTCTCTATCAGAGGTCATTCATTATGCACCTATCGTCATCGAAAGTGGAACAGGCCCTGGTCGAGCAATCGGCCGAATTGCCCCACGTGAACAATCGTCTAGCCAATAGAACCCTATTACTTGTGTCGAACAAGGCCACCAGCACGACTCGTTGTGGGATATCTGACTGCAATTCTGGATATCAAACTAAGTGGCACTTAATTCCGTGGCTTCTTCAGCGCGTAGACACTGTTGTGAGAGCCCCCGTGCTGTGGCCTCAATCTTTGTTTCACTGGCGTAGGTGTCTCAAACTTCAGGTGGCCTTGCGTGGTGTATATAAACCCAGGAATACACTCAGAGGGTAAGGTAAGCTCATCTCTTCTTCCTACGCGCGATCACGCGCGACCTAACTTAACTGTATATATCGAGGCTTTCGATAACTTATGACCGTCATGTCGAACACCCGAAATCAATACCAACACCAGCATCATGCTCAAAGCATGTGTCCACACCAAGCACAGGGTACCTATATGCAGATGATGTGCGATCCTGCCAGAGGAACAATTGAGCCAATGTGCGTCGTAGTGCGGAATCTATCCTCTTTTCTTACTCACGCACCTATGAAGGTTCACGCACGGACCTGTCCATGTGGGCGAGCAGGCGTTAAACAATAATACCGTCTGTTTCGCGAGACACGTTCTCGGCGGCACTCATCTATGTGAGGTACAGACGTTAGTACGCGTGAAGCCGCTTCTCGGGGTGCAACCGCAACCGAATGCATTGGTTCCGTACGAGCCGCCTGGTCCCATTCCCGTCCAAGGACCGTCTGCAAGGATTACACTGCCTAGACCTGATGTAAGAGCGCGATCGTCGTCGACGCTCTCCCGGTCGTCAACAATAATGCAGTCTGGATCGACCACCGACTCCGATGTCTCTAATCCCCGACCTCGATCATCGTCAATCTCTTCGATGTCGACAGCATCCACGCCCGAGCCTGTCACAGAACCTAGTACGGTTGCGAATGAAGGCCAGAGATTCCAGTATGTGTTCGCCCTTCCTGACCGTCGGTGTATATTCGAATGACACTGATCGTTCAGTGCACCTTCCCTGTCTGCTATTACCAGAGTATGCGACTGCGGATCATCATCTCACCGAAATATACCAATGCGACCGTTCCAGCTTCATGAAGAGAGCCTCCCCAATACACGAGATATCGTGCCCCGGTCGCGCAAGCCCATCAAAATGCTGCCTTATCCTCTGGAGCCTACGCGTCCTAATGTAGACGACGACGGAGAGTCCGAGCTTGACGAGCTTGACGACGCTGCATCCGTAGACACAAACTTTTCCGCGCGACAGTCGGATGTCGCGGCGAGGCGCCGGGCGCGGAGGCACCAGGCGGGTCATCCGTATAAGACTCCCAGTCGTGGTGGAAAGTACTGGCGATCGCAAGACATCCAGAAGAAGGGCGTGTACCCGTGCTGTTGGCCGGGCTGCGCGCACGTCGTCACTGACTACGATAGTGCGAGCGCGCATCTGGAGGAGCACATCGTAGCTCGGGAGACGTTGCGCGCCGCGAGGATACGGGAGGCAAACAGGAGACAGACGGACATTCATTTGGAGAGCCTGCTTGCTGGTAAGGTCGTGACGCGTCCCATAGTCGTATCGGACGAAGAGAAGGAGAGCTGCCCAGATCGGGAGATGGCCATGGACACGGACTTGGCGAAGGAAGAACATCAACCGAAGGTCAAAGAGGAAGAGGGAGAAGACCAGGAGACGACGCCCTTATTGTGTCCTCGCGAGGGGTGCATGTACAAGGGCACGTCGAAGAAGAGCCTGATGCGCCATCTCATGCGCGCAGACCACATGGGCGTGAAGATCGTGTGTCCCGGATGCGATGCGGCATACGCGAGGCCGGACGCACTGACTAGGCATCTGAATTCGCTTGAAAAGCAAGGAAATCTGGAAGATCATCTTGCTAATCGAACATGAAGCGTTCACTAGGACTCGGATTCGGATTCGGATTCGGGTAGACGGACGACGGACAATATGCAACGGACATGACTCACCTTCGACGTGCACACGCTCTTTTTCCCTTGGACACTATGCGTCGGTTATGCTAGAAGGCCTGCCTAATGTCTATGGCTGGTCGTTTTCGCTCATTTGCCATAGGTAAAGTGTATGTCAAACACCTAAATGACGATCATGATGCTACCCCTTGCCTGAGCCCCCCTCTCGACTACTTTGCCATGCGAGTTGCACGTGATTGAGATCTTTTCGGCCGGCTCCCCCGTGCGTCTTCCTCGGACTCTTCCGCTCTGCGCTGATTTCGTCCAGAAAGCGAACAAGGTCGTCGTCGTACTCATGGACGTTGGCTCATCGACCGTGTCAGGCATAACTGCATGCTTTTCTACGAGAAAACGGGCGTTTTTTGCTCCAGATATGCATGTACGTCGCCATTCCAGGGAATCATGTTCCTCTGGCTGACGGTTGGTTATCAGTGTTCTTCTGGCCACGGAGGCTGAGCACCTCGTGGTGCTGGTCATGGCCGCAAATACAAGGCGCCTCTTTGAGTGACGGCACGGAAGGTCGGCTAGCGGAGTTTTGACTCCGCATGCTAGCATGCCTCGAGGCTCATGGTCACCCGGGCTCTGCACGACTCGCCATCGACTTGAACGTTTCCCCGTACAGGACTGGAGCTATAGGGTTGCCCGTCTCTCAAATAACAATCATCGCGTTCCAACCTTCGTCATGTATTCGTCGATCCACGAAGGACGTTCGCCTTCCAACATGGCTCTATGCCCGGACGTTCGCCTCGGATCTTTGACACGGTGTAGGCGATGTGGTCACAGCTACAATGCACCCATCTTTGCCTTTGCTTTGCAACGTCAAAGAGATTTCTGTCTTTTGTCTTCGTGCGATAGCGAAAGACACTTGCGAGTTATGGCGTTCCATCTGGTATAAATTGCACGCTCTCCCGGTTGTCGTATGCTCACCGCTCGGTATCATCTTTGTTTCAGCTTCTCTCCCAATCCACTCTCATCCCCCCACTCACATCTCAAACATACATCCCAAAACCTTCGTATCCTATACAGTAGAGCGAAGACATGACCCCGAACGTGCCCGCAAAATCGTCCAGAGCCGGCCCTCGCAAACCGGACGCTTGGGGCTTAGCGATGTACGTCTCTACCGAGAAGTTTACATGATCGCATCGCTGACGATGTGCGCAGAAACGCAAACACCGACAGGTCGATGGGTCGGCCTCCGCGTCAAGAAGTCGCGCATGCGTCCCCCGGAACGGCCGACATGTCCACGCTCGTTCAGGCTGCGGTGGATGCACACCTTTCGAGGTAAAGCATATGTTCTCGCTCTTGTCTCCAGCCGCGCCTCTTTGCGCGCATGGCTTACTCAGCGCTAATCAAAACTACAGGAGTCTGGACCTCGCACTGGCGCTGGGGCCGATTGTTCCTGGTGAACAGCAGCCGGCCTCCCGCGGATCCATGTGTCACTGCAGCGAGCAGAACGGATGTCCTTCGAGGTAAAGCACGCTTCCCTCACCTTCATTGGTCCTGCTCTGATCATACGTGTGCCCCAACCTTGTGCAGGATTCTGCCTTTCGAACTTGCGCCTCCTCCGGCTCTTTCTCTCACTCAGCAGTCGCCGGTCACTGGATCCATGCCTGTTGGGACGGGAGGCTTCACGTATTCATATAGGTAAAGAAAACGACCTTGTTCTCCGTCATGTCCTCTCCGTCATTCTCGGGAGTGTTCATTCATTCAGTCGATATCCCTGCTAACCAACATCATCCAGAATACCTGTCCTCATGCAGCCGGGTCAATATATCCAGCCATATTTACCCGTGCCCTCTTACGGAGATGTGCTCTACTACGACACTCCCCAGAACGGCGGCGCTCCGTTTGTGTACCATCACGAAGAGCGCGCTCCTGAGCGTACGTGCTTTCAAGACGGGCGAAAACGGGCAAGGTCACCTGGGGATAGTGCTATGGGGTAGGCACGCCGCGTCGACTTCGTCATCATTTCATAATCTGATGCTTGTGATCCTCTAGCGTACCTCGCAAGCATCGTCACTGCGAGGCCATACCGTCCGCTGACAAGAACAGTGGGACGAATGACAGCATCAGGTGGGCACAGACGGTACTTCACGTTCACGGCTGGTTCACTGATCCGTGGTGTATCAGGTGGCCTTCTGAGAATCGTCCCCGAGACATGCCCACGCACGGTGAACGAAAAGCACCCAGCTTCCCAATCACGTAAGCTTGCTTTCTGCTTCCTCTTACAAGCAGCCTTTGATCCCTCTGCCGGCTCCAGAAACGTAGGCGATGTGCCCGCAGGCGTTGTTGAGAAGGGCAATCTCTCCCATATCCTCGACGGAGAATCGTCGGCGCCCTTCCCCGAGGACTGGTTGCCGCGTGGCGAGCCCTCGACTCATTCGGCGCGTCCCCGGTCGAGTGCTTCGCACTTCCCGCTGCGTGCTCGCGAAAGACATGCCGCTGCATTTAGCCCGGCGCCTCCCTTAGAGGCCCTGTATTCGTGCTGCTGGCCCGGCTGCGAACGCTACGTGGTCGACTATCAGGAGGGCGTGCAGCATCTCAAATTCCACATCGTGGGAATGAAAGCACCCTGGATGTGCGCGATATGCGAGAAAATCTACTCCAAGAAGTATGCCCTGGTTCGGCACCTGAAATTCAAGCCTCACTTCAAGCTGGAGTCCAAAAGGAACTGAAGCTGTTTGACCAAGGCGCGGCCAGGTCACAGTTTGGAAACATCTCAGCGCGAATAGACCCCGCTCTTGCCTTTCCTTTTGCGCTTCCTTCATCCAGGTATTACTTCCGCATCTCGATATGGACTGTCTCTCTCTTTCATCGTCTTAACATTCTCGACTACGCTAGTTTATTTTTGGTTTATCCTTGTCGCTCCCTACAACCCCCTCCTCGCCACGCTCATTTCCTCGGAATGGTTTTACCTCGTTTCGCTCCGCGTCATTCAACGACCATTCTGACGTCATTCACGCCGCTATCCGCTATCCGACTACTGACCACATTCCTTTGATTCCATTCTTACGTCGTTCACCCACCCACGCCTCTCTCCGCTATCTGATTATTACCCACATTCCTTTGTGTCTTTCTCTCCGACGCTACCATCACGTTCGCCGATGTACATGCTAGGCAAGAATCACTTATGTAGTTCCTTTGCATTCAATCTTATCTTGCTTTAGCCACTAAACATCCTACCATAATGTACCCTCTCAACTCTTGCCATCTGTACATCGCTACGCTTCCGCGGTCGTGTTCATTGCGGATCACACGCTGGACCAGCGACGCAGGTTTCTAAGCTATCCTAGTGCCACTTAACCCTGCTATAAATGTTCTTTGACAAAGCGGGGTTGCTTGTTTTCTGCATGTCATGACCTTATTGGTGACTCTCGTCTTTTGCTGGCAGCCTTGATATCGCTGCAAACCACAATCATGCGGTGCGGTGGTCCTAGACGCGAATACAAAGCGCCTTGGTTAAAGCGTGGTCCACCAGCTGGAGGAATCCAGCCACGTGGTACCGAACTTAGCGACGTCCACGAGAAGACTTCTTTCCTGTTCTCACTGCAACGACTCCAGAGTCTCCGACTCAACTCAATCGACATCCTATCGAGAACTAACGATGATTCAGGTTCCACGATATTTCTACGCTTCAACCGCGGATACGATTTGGACGCGGCCGGGGCTACTACGATAGTCAAGGCCACCGCAGCGCTGACTCCTCCGCTTTCGGGATGCGAAAGGACCACAAGACATCTGAACGGCTTTGTGCGAAATTGAATGCGACGGTTGGCCACTAGTCTCGTTCTGTGCTATATAACGCGCCCTTCGCGGGCCGACGTAACCTCACTGCACGCTATATCAACACTCTCAACTCGAGAACAACTTCCCCTGAAGCAGGCCGCTCGCGATCACAACAACCTTCACTTCGGCTATGCCGCTTACTCTATCTGCGAGTCATAACGGAGCCATGCCCGTGATCCTTTATCCTAACGCGTCCGCGGCACCTCCCTTGCTTCCCCTGATATATCCGACTTCTTCAAGTCGCCCCCGGTCCCGCATCGCCAACCACGGGAAACATGCGGCCCATAGACGCAGAACTGCTTCTGAACTGCCTCCTCCCCCTGGATACTCCTGCAGGCTCTGCAACAATGAATGGACGTGTCTACCCCGCCTCACCTCCACAACCGTCCCTCCTACGGTCCCGGATATAGGAAAACCCGCGTCAACGCCAGCCGCAACAGAATCATCGAATTGACCCTTGAAGACGCACGAACAGAGCCCCCGAGCTAGGCGATTCTACTCGTGGCCGGCCTTGGAGGCTCAGCTTAGGGAACACGGCGTGTCATGCGATCTGACTATCCCGTTTGCATGCTGTGGACAAGTCCCCGTCAACTATGCCGGCGCTCTCTCTCACCTTATCGGGCATGTCGACGGAACCTACAAGCCTGGCACGAACATGCCCTACTCATCCATCTATCCGCCTTGCGAGAATTGCGAGCTCGAGCACATTCTATCCAGCAGCCACGTTGGGGCGATGATCACCTGCCCCGGATGCCACGTGCAGTTCGCGCGAGCGGACACGCTGTTTTATCATTTGTTCCAGATCAAGGAGAGGGACGGCTGTTTGGAGCGGCATTTCGCCCACTGAACAACCGTTCAGGTGAATACATGGCGCTAAGCGCGCTGCGCCCGCGTTGACATGGCATCTGTACATGTACGAGAAGAAATGCGGTTCATTATAGCTGCATTCTGCGCGCTGAGCAGCCGGAATCAACGCGAAGGTCCGGCGCTGGTACACTGTGAACTCGTTCAGTATTCGGCCACCGTTATACATACCTTCCGTCGGGTGTCATCTACTCAACGTCGACTCACCTGGACATCATCTAGTGATCATTGTCTGCTACATCCATTCCGTCATATCACGTTTTCACGATGCCATCACTACCACACTCTTCGGTCTTTCTGGAACATTTTCCCCTTGTGCCACTTCTTCGCATCCATACGAGCCTCATTCAACCGCATAAATGCACACAGCTCCCCATAGCTTATCGTATATTGGACTTCATTTACTCACGCTTCCTCTGTTGTATATGCGTTGTCTAGCCCTGGGCAATCAATAGCAGGTTGTAACGTTCCGATCTCGGAGTAAAACATACTGAGACATCATCGTCACGGGTCTCGCCAACGTCGAGCACCCGCCAGCTCCGTTGCGGCGTCATTCTGCTTGCTTTTCACTACATCTCCGTGGTCTCATACGAGAAATCTTCTGGCCCTTCTAGGACAGCTTTACCTGCGTTGAATGGCGCGACATATAGTTGCTCGATGCTCGCTTACCGAAGGATGCAGGCCTTGATTGCTGGGGACTCGCAATCTTGTGAGTTATGTCTTAATCATTTATATTCCACTCATTCCGCGCATGAAATGAAGGGACTAATCCCGCGTAGACGTGGAACGAAAACAACATTCCGACTACTTTTGGATGCCGACGGTGTCTGCGTGGGCTTACGGCACAATTAGCACAGGCGCACTCGACAACACATACTTTCGAGTAGTAAGGACCTTGTTCAATCAAGCTGTTATGTCGCTCACTACCGGGCATCCAGAGCGCACTACTTGCCTACTCATTTGGCTGAAGTATCATGCGTCGTAAAATCTTATGAGATTTCAATGGTGCGACGCTCTGACGAATCAGCTACCTTGAACATACAGAATTTGCACCTTCATGCAATTTTGCCTTCAGTATGGCTCATTAGATTTTCAAAAGGGTACAGACGCTGGGAGCTACAGGCTGGCTGGCGGCTCACCGGAAACTTCAACCTTGCCTATCCGTGCAAAGACCACGTGATCGCGTCGTCTTCCTCGGCCTCTCCCGGTCTCGCTCGTCCATCCAGAAAACGAACAAGCACTGTCGTCGCCATCGTTCGTGGCGCCTTGACTCATTGAGCCCTCCCGGGTGTCACGCAAATTCGTCCTTGATGACCTTGGGCATTGCTTGTACCTCGTGAGCCCCCATTTTCTGCCATTTTCATTCTTGTCTTAGGCTGATAACCTATCCTCGCTTCAGGCCACGGTTGTGCGTCGCATGGCGCTGGAGATACAATGCGCTCACACGTGTGCAGCCGGCTAGCGGAGTCCAGATCTATATCTTGAACGCCTCGAGGCGCGCGCATGCTCCGAGCCTTCACCCGACCCCGTCGACGCTGCAACGACGGCAGCATCAACGACTGCAGCACCAACGACCAGACACGGTCAACATCGCAGCGTATGCTTGAAATGAATCACCGGTGATTGAACGAGGTTATCCAGCTTGGCACGATATACTACCCTCCATCGCCCGTGCGCCTTTGCGCGGTTCTCCACAACGCAAGTCAAGGCCGAACCGAGCTTGATTCCGCCTTTACAATGCCAAAGGATTGCCAGTACCCTTCTTTGACGGCTTTGCACGATCCCGAATGCGATGGATGGCCACAAAGCTCATTGCGTGCTATATAACCTGCCCTTCGCTGGGCGTCGTACCCTCACCACTTAACCTCACCTTTCTTAGCTCCATCGAGCACGCTCCAGTTTCCTCTTCGAACCGACTCACTACACCCTGTCCTCGCCTTCGAAAGTAGACATGACCTCAAACATCTGCCACGACGCGTCGAAGGATGTCTGCGACGCGGACGCTTCGAGCTCCTTGATGTATGCACTTCATTCGACGAGATTTTGACGGTCCCGCTGATACCTCTCTCAGAATCGACACCATTGACATGATGCAAGAAGTGGACCAGTTTGCGTCCTCTGACGATGAGCCCATCCATGGATCCTCGCGTATCAACGACGAGCAGGAGGAACATAGTTCTACGTGCGTTACTCCTCTTGATCCTCCTCCCCCCTTCAACCCCCGCGCATCTACAATGGAAGAGCTATCGTTCTCATGAGTATTGTGCAGATTTCCAGTCGTCGAACAAATGTTGGCTCCTGGTCGTTTCATACGGGAGGCACGAGTCCCTACCACGGAATCCTCGCGCAACAAAGACGAAGGCAAGCAAGCGCGTTCTTCCGATGAATACGACTCAGGGTAAGCCCATTACGCCGGTATCCCGCCCATTACAACCCGCCGACGTCTACTGTCACCAAGCAGCCTGGTCGAAAAGCATCGTCGGCGGGAATCCGAATGGCCCAATGACGCCAAAGGGTCGATCTCTGGCAGATCGAGGACGTCTCCCCTCCGTGGCCTCTCGATGCCGGGCGAAGGAGAAGGTCCTAGTCTCCCGTCCAGGTACGCGTACCCGTTTCGCTCCTACACGCGCAACTGCTAATCTTTACGGCAGTTTCCAGATGCCGCCCGTCTCGCGCCCAAGTTCGGTCAAAAGAGGTAGTCTTCTTGACATCCTCAACGGAGTTGCATCGGCGTCCTCCTCTGTATTCCCTGCTGAGCCATCCGGCATGATCTCTGGAAGTGGAACGCAGGACGAGGCACCTCCGCTGTTTCCCTTGGTTTTTCCGGTCTCTTCAGAGCGCCCCCGGTCCCGTGTCGCGAACGGCGGGAAACATGCAGCTCATAGACGCAGGACCGCGTCTGAGGCGTCTCCGCCGCCCGGGTATGCCTGCAGGCTCTGCAACGAGCAATGGACGTGTGTACCCCGCCTCACCTCAATGATCGGTCCACCTCCGGTCCCGGATATCAAGGTGCCCGCTTCGCCACCGATCGCGATCGAGCCGCAAGTTGCGCTGTCGAATGCGCGCTCTCAGATCAGTCGAGCTAGGCCGACGGAGGAGCAGCTATTGGCGCTCGGCGTACCGTGCGACCTCGTTAACCCGTACCGGTGCTGCGAGCAAGTCTTCGTCAACTTCTACGACGCGACCTCGCACGTCGCCGGGCATTCCGAAGCCGCCTGCGCCAAGGACAAGCCCTACTCGTGCATCTATCCGTCGTGCGAGTACCGCTCGTTCCAACCCGTGCATATCGCCCAGCATTTCCTGTCCGACGTCCACTTCGGAGCGAAGGTCGCCTGCCCCGGATGCGGTCTGCAGTTCGCGCGTCCGGCCACGATGTTGCATCATTTGTCCCAGATCAAGAAGAGGGACGGCTCTTTGGAGCAGCATTTCGCTCACTGAACAACCGTTCAGGTGAATACACGGCGCTAAGCGCGCTGCGCCCACGTTCAAATTTCAATCATTAACATACAGGATATCACTTGACCACTATCTACTGACCGTGCTCGACGGCGCTTATGCATATCTTGCCCGTCCTCGTCGCTCCTTAAATTATCCACCATCCGCACGCTCCTTTTCTGGACCATTTTCTTCGTACAACACCTCTCGACCGCTCATCGCAACGCTCGTGCCTACATGTTGCGTTACTATATGACACCTTCACTTCGTCAACCCCGTCGAATCGTCACTTTGCTACATCTCAGTAACCGCTGCACGGTTTGGTCTCAGAATTTGACTGAGTCATTTATGAATGTATCCAAGTGTATTGCACAGGTTTTTATTCACCAGAAAGTCTCCAATAACGAGGAGGAGGACTGTGTGCATTGTAACGCTGCGTGATGGTTAGCCGAGCGGAGTTTAAAGAAGGTATTCATTGATCAACGGGTGTTGTAAGGCCAGTCAGATTCGAAGCACCAAAGTGCTTGATAACGAAGTCGGCTATCAATGTGACCGGCCTGTGACTGACGATTCGACGGGGTTGACGAAGTGAAGGTGTCATATAGTATGCCCTCAGCCACGGTCTTGGGTATTTGCTTCCTGTCGTCGGTCCTTATCTATCTTTCTCTTATTCCTGCTAATGAATGTACTCAAATCATGTACCTTATCTTCCCCCTGTACATTTCACTGCAGCAATCTTCTCGCTGTTGTGTCTGTAATACCTCAAACTTCAGCAATCGAACGCAAATTTTACCCGCAGGAGCGCACAGCCAGAGCTAAATTTAGTACTGAGGATTATGTAGTAAGCGGTGCGGACGAGAGATCGCCGGAGTTTTTTCTCTTCGGACGACGACGACAAGAGCCCAAATAGCCACGGTCCACGGGCCCACGGAAGATAAACTGTGCATCTCCATGGCGTACAAACGTTGTGCTATGGTGCATCCATATGCTGACGGCGGCTGGGCGCCAACACCCCCGGGATTGACGATATACCTGTAAGGAGACTTACAGTCACTTACTGAGACGAGACAGTCGGGACCAAATGCCGCCTCCGAGTCCACCTGTCTCACTCACGATCGCGGTCCGCGTTCGGGAGCTATGACTTGCTGGATGAATCCTCGCTTCATCCTTCACGGTGTCTCAGACTCTCTTGACTTGAACTAGACGCGTCGCGCTATAGCGATGGTCGACTTCCTCCACCTCGCCGCACCATCGTACAAATTCTAACCTGCATTCTTCCAGTTGGGACGCTCATTGCTTGCCGAGTATCTCGTACAAACTCGACTACACCTGCTTATGGTGCCTTCGTCTCTTCATCTCCGCCGGATGTGCTTCCGAAACTCTGGCTCCGAGCAGGTTCGCCAGCATATCGACGCTGAAAACCCGCCTTGTCAGTCGATCATATCTCTGTCCCATTTCATGTCTCCACATATTATTTCGTGTGGCCCTTTCACGCGGTTCATAGGAACCTGCGAGCGGTGTGGCCTGAGGGCGTGAGGCATCGCGACTTCATTCACACAGTTCTTTTCAACCCTTTCTCCCCCCCCCCTCTCGCTGTACGGGCGCCTCTGTCCCTTACGGTTTTCCCATACTGGAGTAACGGAGCGGGCAGCTGGAACCTTCATTAAAGTGTCCTGCTCGACGTTATGCTTCTTCCCGCTGGATTGAGCTCCTTTGGGACATAATTTCTCGCAGTCCGTCTTGTCCAATCACTACGCTCCGCTTGCTATCCCATCCACTTTGACATTGCCATGGGAGATCTGACAAGCCTGGGTATCCTCTTTCGAGATATCTATACCTTATGGACCTGCAAGTCGACCCTTTTGCTTGTGTCTTTAGCTGGTCGGAGTGCTACAGATGTTACGGGGCGAGACTATCAACGTCTGAAATGGCGATGGTGCGTGTTCCTTCTTCGTCACTCGTTGGAGCATGCCTGATGTCGTTGTTCCGGTGGCTTTTCTTATGTGCTCTTCCACATCGCACACGCTCTCACTGATGAGCCCATATGATGATTATCAAGTGACCTGCTACCTGCAAAAACTGCCGTATCGACATAACCCGACTCATCGATATTGACAGACATATTTCTGGGGATGGATCAAATCCAGTAAGGTAGGGCTCATGCAAACTGTGGGAGATCACGTGGCCACTTTTGCGGGGATACGGCCGTCTCAGTCTCATTCCGGCTACATAACACATTTTTGCAGGAATCCAAATGCATGGGAATCTTGCCCGGCTGTTTTCCTAGAACTCTATGCTGACCGAATCATGGCCAAGGTGCTAAGAAATGTGTAATGAAGTGTGTAGTCACCCCTTATCGTGGGAACTCAATGAAATCCAGCGCTGTGATTGGTCGCGTTGCTGTCTGGGATGCGCCAACCCCCCTCAGGACGCCACAGATTTGAGCATGTGATCTCCTACAGTTTGCATGAGCCCTACCTTACGTGTTATGGACTGGATGTTGTATCCAGTACGTCGAAGGGGCTCCATAGACCCTTGAACTTCTTGCCCAAGCTGACGCGTCGCCATCACGTGCATATACAAAGCTCTCACGTGTCACCGACGCGACCTTCGCATTCCGGCCTGGCAGCAGTCCAGGGCCAACGGGGGTTACGATAGTATGCAGCCCTCGTATACACTACAATGATACCGTACAGATTGCTAGACTTGACTAAGCTGTCTGAATCCTTTGTGAACAGGTGCGGCGAGCCGCTCACCTCGGCTCGCTCAATATCAATTATCGGCAATCACCGGCAACATTCTCGAGCCTGTGGGGGCGGCGATCCCTCGGCGTTGTGCTTTCTTCCCTCTGTCTGTTCGTCCACGCCGTCAGGAATATCTCCTACTGCCCTGAAAGTCGTATATCTCTGCGAGGATGGTCGATCTCGAGCAGGAATGGTCGCTAGCAAGGCCGTCGCAACGGAAAAACGTGGTCGGGCCACCGAGGTACGCCTGGCGCGCCGCTCCTTCGACTTGCTTTCACCTCTTGTTAACCTGCAACCTCCACTAGCCTCCAACTCAAACAACTTCTTTCGAGCCTTTGACGCGCCTTTAAGAGATCTATCACTCAACTATACGCGACGATAACAAACTCTATCTATCACTAACTATCACTCGCCACACTTGCGTTTGCTTTGACATGATCGGACAAGAGTACGAATCTTTTTACTCTCCTTACCCCCCTCTCCCGCTCTTCTAATATCATTCCTAGAAACTGTACATCCCAAATATCCCCTCGTAATCAACCTTGGCGACAGCCACCCCCGGCCTCGATATCTAGCACATCCACGGTTATTGGATCTACGGGTGCGGATGTTGGGTCGCAGCTCCTAGATATAGGGTCGAGGTGAGTAAACTTGTCTTTTATCGTCGCGCGAACGCGTCGTGACGCGTTTCGCAGTTCGTCTCTCTATCCTCAAGCTCGCCTCGGAGGGTCGCAGACTCATGAAGAGCTCGGCGATAGTGGTCTTCACGGGTGCGCGATGATGATGGCTTATCTCTACGATCTGTTCCAGACATATTTTCTTTCAGATTTTACGCTCAGCAGCCAACCGCGAGCCTTGACCCAGACTTCGGCAGCCGGATGCCTGCACTGCCTGCGGCTAACGGAGGCGTTGCTGACATCCATGCTGATGGCTTACGCGACCCCTTCATCGACCTTTCGAATACTTCTAACCATCCGTGGCTTGTATCGAACGCCGAAGATCAGGCCATGAAGCCTCTCGCGGGGTCCGCCGTCGGGGGATGGCTGCACGAACGCCGGGCCGTTTCGTATCTTCCATCGTATTCAACGGATAGAATAGAAATGGCCCCATCGTCGAGTGGGCTCGTGCATGCTGATGAGAGCCGTGCATCGGAGCTATCCGTGCTCAGCACTCCGTCGTATCCGCAGAACTCCGATCACATTCATATGCCGTCAGATTTGCACGAACATCCCCTTGACCATTCGGCTCTTCCGGGGCCACAGGTCGGGCACTCCATCGGTGATCGTACGGTCCTCACTGACCCGTCGACCGGGAACCAGTTCAATACGATCCAATGGCTTCAAAATTTGCTTGAACACTGCCATAGGCAGCAGACATCCGATCCATCCACGTCCTCTCCTCCGACAGAGAGCGCTGCACTTATCGCCGCGATAACGATTCGCGGTCTGAGGATGTGGCCTCCCGCGGCACCAGTCGACGAAGCCTACATCCAACGCTTGCAGGACATAGTCGACGCGTACGAGCGGTCTCTAGATGTTCAACCCGCGCCCCAGCCCCTCGCAGGACCCCTTGCCGATGTTCCTGTTGCCATTCGAGACGAGGATCCATTCTCGTTCCTTGCTGATGAGGATTGGCAGGGACAGGATACGGCGCGGACGCCTCAGGGGGCTTCATCTCCCAATACTGCGGGGATGATACCTGGAGGGACGCGGCCTATAGAGGGAAACGATGCCGACCCGTACACGGATCTCTTCTCATGGCTTAATGCACAGCCTTGGTACTCTGCAGATACAGCGGCGTCGGAGGAGACCTTAGGATCTCTACTCGAGGAAATAGGAAGAGATTCGAAGGAAGATCTCTTCTCCACCGCTGCCGCTCAAATAGGTGCGGAGCCGTCTTTACAAGCCTCGCTCAATCCGTTTGCCGCCTCGTTCCCTGATTTGGACTTGTCGTCCATGTCTTCCCCTGCCAATTTTTATCTGCCCAACGGTTGGGAAGCGGAACACGGGCGGGACATCTTCCCGGATGTCCCTGATCTTCAACCTTCGGTTTCCGATTTCGATCGTTTCTCAATTGACTTGTCCTACGGGACGTCTCAGGGTCTTGATGCTCCATCTTCAGGTTCTTCTTCGTCTGCCCCGCAGGGTGCAGTCTTCAATTTCGATGCCTTTGAAGTGATTGCCCCGATTGGGGTGGGCCATGGTCTTGACACTTCCTTGTCTGAGCAACCGTATGCGGCTCTCGATCTGGGCGGCGATATGGAGGTGGACTCTCCCATCGGGGCGGACTATGATGCTCACGCTTCACTCTTCGGTTCTTCCCCGCCGGAGCCGCAGCCCGGAGTCTTTCATATCGATGGTTTCGAGGTGATCAGCGCGCCGAACGTGACGGATCGCGCTTCTCGCGGTTCATCGTTAGCTTTCCCGTCTAAGCAGCAGACCCGTCACCGGTTACCCGACAGGCGCGAGGATTCGGCGAGCACGCCTTCCTCTGCATTGTCCGGCCCCGCGCGATCCGCTTCATCTTCAAGAACTGTTCCGTCTGAGCAGCATCAATCTTCTCAGTCGTCCAGTGGACGCGAGGCTTCGTCAAGCACCGCGTCTACGCCGTCCGTGCCCGGATGGCCGAGCTCGGCGACGGATATCTTACTTGATATGCAGAACTGCGTCAGACCCAGTAAAGACATCAGCGCCGAGTGCATCTACGCGGGATGCACGGTCGTCGTCACCGGCTGGACGGAAAGTAGGAATCACATCCGAGAACATGTGCTCGAGAAGTACGGCGCGAAGGGCGACAAGAAGTTCGCGGCCAACAAGATGCCTAAGGAGCTTGAATGCGATTTTTGCGATTACGTAGCCTCGAACACCTCGCACATGATCAGTCATATCATCGGTTTGCAGCATATGTGTATTGTGCCGCAGTGCAAGACCTGTGGCAGGTACTTTCACAACGAGGACGCGGTCTACACTCACCACCAGAAGAAGCACCAGAAAACAGACAAGAAAGCACGTAAATGACCGCGCCCGCGGCTCGTGGTGTACTAATCCGCTAATTTTGAGACCGTGGTCGTACCTCAGTCATTAATACTCAATCAATGTAGCTCGCGTATTGTGTGTAAGACGTGTCGTAGGTAGTAATGTATGTAGACAAGGCAGTAATGTATGTAGACAACGATAACACGATATACAGTTCAAGCCAACACGATGACTGATGGCCGTGCGCTACTGAATATGCAAAAGCGCTAGGCTGGCGCTCATTGCATATTCAGTCGCGTCGCTAGAGTATGGTCCAGATATATCCTTATGTCTGATATGTAACTTTGGTCCTAGCTCACCATCCACGGGATGTCAAAACTGGACGCATTTCTCACGACTGCGTCGACTTGGTCTTCTCCTTTCCTCTCGGGAGCCGCCGTTTAAGCCATCCATTGCCCCTTTCGTGCCCCGTACTCACAGATAATGGAGCAGGACATAAAATTCTCAATGGCCATTGGCGTAGACGTGCATTGGTGTGGCCCTTCCCGGGATGAACAATGCTCTCGCTGTATTGTGATTTCTGTCACCCGATCATCTCAATCTTTCGCTCTCGCTCCGTTCGCGCGCTTCCCCTTGGGTTCCGACATTCTTACCAATGATCAAAACTACTGGATTTTGCTCTGATGGATACATCCATGTCTTACTCAACACACACGTCAGATAATGATTGTCCAGTTCGTTGTCTCGCTGACGCTCGTTGCCGAGCCTAAGTTGACCCTCAGCGTCAGAGGCTCATGCACCCGCAATATCCGCACAGATAAAATTCAACCGCCATTCCTAACGCTCTGTTCTCGCTGTGCACTCTCGCCGAACCCCGGTGCATTCTCAGACCCTCATGATTCGTCAATATCCTTTAACGGTACCCCACGTGCAAATGGACCGACGGTCGAGGACGCCACAGGCAACTTCATGAACATAGCGAATGCCCCTATTCAGTATGTTTTCCCCCTCGTCGAGTCGTCTCCCAGTTTCGCCGAAGTTGAGATTCCCCCAGAAGTTCCCCCGCCTCGTCGGATGGAATACGCGGTCACGTGGATGAGACGTGACCGCGTCACAGGCCGTCGCTGCGCCCCTTGGCCTCGGCCGATGCACGCCGCACGCCGGTGCGAGGCGCAAGCGCCCGTCGACGACGGTATCCACTGTCGATGAGGTTCTACAACAAGTTGGGCAGTACTTGGCCTGTTTATATATATATATATATAAGCCGACCACCTGGGCGTGCTTGCGAAATTCCTTGCAAACTTGGGGCGTAAGTACATAACCGTGCATCAAGTATCGGCAATCACCGACGGCAGCTACGAGAACAGCGATAGCCCGTCTTCCGACCGTACTTATTCGTCGCTTCCTCCTCGTTCACATCGTCCGACTGCCGTCCTCAAGTCTTTCCCTACGTACAACACCCAAGCACGGTCGATTTCGAGCAAGAACGGTTTCTAATTCAAGACCATCGCAGTTGGAAAGCGTGGTTGGCCCTCGTGCCATGCCTTTCGCTCACTTCACCTCTCGTTTACCTACAACTTTCACCAGTCCTGAGCGCGTCTATATTTTTTCCAATTAATCACCCTCTCAAGCTATACATCCTCCTCCAAGCAAGAAATTGTGATTATCTACCTACACACTCGCAGACTCATAATCTCGTGTCTTCGCAATCATCGGACACGGGTAACCATTGTATTCTTCCCTATGTTTCTATTCCCTTATCACGGTCATCCGCAGAGATCGTACATAGCAAGGATCTCCTCAAAAACATGCGGGGCGGCAACTTCCCCCGTCTTCGGTTCCTCGCGCCACACTCAATGGTGACACTTTTTCAGGCGTTGGGACAAAGAATGATAGGCCGTCGGACTTCATATCGAGGTAATGAAACACGTCAGAGTTTCCATAGAAAGTGTTTCGACGTGTTTTCTTTCAGCTTGTCTCTGAATCGTCATCGTCTTCAAGTGGAAGGGGAAGTAACCCATGACAAGTTCGAGGCTGGTGATTTCGGGTGCGCAATCGTGTCTCTCTCTACAGCTATTGGTTTATGACCATGCTCTCTTTCAGGCCGCGTTCCCAGCCTGCCAGCTCCGTGATTGAATTGACCCGCACTGGTCGTTCTGCGGAGGCCTTCGGCGTTCGAGGCGCCGAACAGCACTCGTACAACGCTCCTGCAACGACCGCGAACACAGTACTAGTGCCGGGGTCAACGGCTGATAACCAGTTCTCGTCGCCTTCCGCACCGCCTCAATCTCGTGGAGGGTTGCCCGCCGTTCCTCCTACTGCGAACGAAGAGGCTGTCGCCGCCGCAAGCATCCTGAAGCACTTATCACAGTTGCCTCGCTTGCGGTCTCGTGATGAGGGATATCTACAAAGGCTGGAGCGCGTAATGGCTGTATATGATCCGGACATGCCGGAGTCGTCTTCGATTTGCTCAAGCCACGCTGTTCGTTCCCATGCCAGCCCCTCACCGTCCATTAACCCATCCAAACCAATTACCGTTCGGGCGACTCAAGGGCCTACTCATGATCCGGGTCCGAATAACCACGTATTGCTGCCCGTGGATAGATCTCATGCAGCACTGCAGAATGACTCGGCTGAAGGCCAGTTGCAGCTGTCTAAGGGCACATGAATTCCGGATTTCCACGACATATCGTCTTTTGCGAACCGTCAGGTGGCGTCTAGCAACGATACTTTCCTGGCTGGTGCCCGAGAGCCGCGCGCAAACGTTGAACTTGTCTTACAGTCATCGCGTTCCGATGCGAACTTGCTCACCTCGTATCCGGATTCTTCCCATCTCTCGCTCCCTTGAGATCAGACAGATTCATATGCATTCAACTATGTTTATCCTCTGCCATCCCCGTCTGCGCCGCCCGTAGTGGGCTCTCTCGAAGACCTGTTCCTATCTTATGGCTACGCAAGCTCGTATGCTGTCAGCGAAACGCCCTGGTCATCGGACTCCGAAGGAGATGATTCTGAGCCGGCCCATCTGTTGCTTTCGACTCATCCACCCTCCAGGGTATGACACCATGATCAACTCCACCAGATCGCCGACGCCGCCCCCGAATCGGCCGATCCCGAGGGAGTTTACCTTGGTCTGTCTCATCAGGTTGATGATGTAGCTTTTGAATTATCCAGCCTTGCTTCCTCCTCGCATGAGACGCCTCCCGCGCAGCTGTTCGACGAGCGCGAGGCTCACAACTGTGTCCGTGCTTCCTCGCAGCCCGTTCCTCCGTTGGCGCTCCGCCCGACATTTGGGACTGCGTCGTACACCAGGAGGAGGTCACCTCGCCTTGCGTATACGAGGGGTGCGACGTTGTTCTGACAGGCCGAAATGCGTGCACGGGAGCACCCTGATCTCCTTCGTTATTAGAGAGCAAACAGCGCGAGCAGTACAGATATGTCATAAAAATTAGATCAGTCAGGTTTCTGTGGAGCCTGCGTGCGTTGCTTCATTCGTCATCTTTGACACCTCAAGAAACGCCTGCATTAGCGCAGGCACGATGAACGGCGTGGAACACTCCGATGTCACGTCGTTCATGCTCGATTCCAAATGCAACCGCATGCAACTCTCTCTCTCCAGCGCTTGTTCGATTTCTCGACGGCGCTGAATCTCGTGCTGCAAAGCACGCTCAAGAGCATCGCATCTTGCGGAGACATCGTCCGCGCGGACCGTGGCTTCTCGAGAGGCGGACAGGGCAGCGTCCTTAGCAGATTGTTCGGCAAGCATTGCAGCCTCTGAGGTCCGTAACGATTGCTGCAAATCTGCGATTGTCTGACGCTGTCGCGTCTCATTGTCTGTGACACGCAGAATCTGGTTCTTCAAACAGTTGGACGCAAGGACGAGCGCGTCATCTCCAAACATGTCAGACGTCGCGAGCACGAGTGATGATGGCTTCTGAGTATCATCTAGGATCCCAGGCAGGAGAGACCGTGCGTTTTCGACCGCCTCCATGGCAACGCTGAGGATTGAGACACGTTCGGCTGCACATGCTTGGTGGCGCGCCTGATGTTCCTCGGCCTGGAGCGCTAGCTTGCGTTCTGCCCGCTCCTCAGCTTGCGCGAGTATCGCACGTGTACGCGCATGCTCTCGTTCCTCTCGGTCGAGGGCAACCATGGCTCGTTTGAGGCCGATGGAGACGTCCTCGCAAAGCGCGAGAGAGCAGCCGAGCTGCGAGGTAACGGACTTGCAAAGTGCCACGGAGCGTACGAGCTTCTCCCGATCTTGTTTCATACGCGTCTCGTGTGTCATGACTTCCGACTGGAGCGCGTCGCATCGGCGCACCAGTTCTCGGTGTTCCTCCATCAGCGCCTGAACGCGATCGCCGCTCTCCACATTATCAGGTCCGAATACGTGACGTATCGCGCCTGCATCCACGTCCATATGAACGTTCGGCGCACCCCCACGTCGTGCCATCATTTCTCCATTGGCTTGCTTCCCCGAAGTAGCGGATATCGCAGTACTCCCATCTTCGGATGAATCGAATGGAGTGGAACGCGATGCAGCTCCACCTCTGAGAAGGACTCGGGGCTTGCCCGCCCGCCGAAGACGCATAGACGCACGCCCAGCTCGGGAAGGCAAAAGCTTCCGAAAGTCGATGGCAGGGCATGGCGATAGCTTTCGGCGCTTGTTCACTCTCTCCGATGAGGTTCCTCCTTCCTCAAAGGGGGAAGGGCCGGCTGATGACAGATCGTCCTCGATATTAGCGCCATAGCCCGGTACTCATGTACAGCGAACTCACCGATCTCAGAAGAGGGGCGTTTCGAGAAACCAGGCTTCTCAGGAGGTTCCCGGGGAACAAGTGGTGAGGTTGTGCCAGAATCGGTCCCACATTCGTGCAGGGGAAAGGGTCCCGGTAGCGTCGACGTGATTGATGGGGTGTCTCCGAACCTCGCGGGCAACAGCAAACTCTCGACAGGAGCATAACGTTGGTTCACTATACCATCTGATGGGGTCGGCGGGGAAGTTTCCGGAGGAGAACCAGGCGAAGAGTCCATGGCCGGCACGTACGATGATTCCTTATTAGACACGTCATGATCCGTTCCCACATTTGGTCCCTCCGCGGGCGGTAGCGGGGTAGGGGGGGTGGGGGCTGGGGTTGCAGCCGCACTGCAATGCGTCGACCCTGACTCTGCGCCTGAGACCGAATGGGGTGTCGCGACAGAATGGGACGCGGCTGTAAGGTGCGGGGACGATGAGTGGGAACGGGCTTCTGCCCATCCTAGGAGTGATGACGGCCTGTGAGTTACGATTCGATGATCGCTACGAGGAAGAGGCGCTGTGGGTTCCGGTGTCGCATCAGTCGATGCTCGATGTGCACCAGTCGAGCTTGGCGCGGCGGGACTGGCGACGAGCTCAGGGGATGGCTCAGCGGGAGCAACCGCGGCAAACGGCAAAACCGAACATGTGTCGTGCTGAGATGACAAAGTTCTGTGAGCATTTGCTGGAGTGATGGGAGTCCCTAGCGACAACGGGGTTGCAGAAGATATAATCCTGCTGCTGCTACTGCTGGACGGACCTTGAGTGACTCGGAGATCCGTGGTGGGAACGTGGGCAGCAATCGTCGATGTGCAGGTATCAAGTCCTGACGCCGGTTCGCTGGTAAAAGCACCCGTATTGCATGATGGGGCAGAAGTAAGTGATGATGTCGCAGCGTCATGACTGACTGGTATAATCAGATGTCCCGTCAAATTGGCTTCGGACCGCGGATCAGAGGGGGGGATAGATGAAATTGACGTGACATCGTCCGAAGAAGTGGAAGTAACACCCAAGGCGAGAACGGGCCGTTGCGACGACGCGTGCGCTGGGGTGGCAGAAAATGCCGTGGCGTCGTCTACCACTTCCCCTGATAAGGCCTGAGACAGCACTCGGGCTGTCGGGGAATCGTCTGGAATGGCCATCGAGAAATCGACGAGTGGGTACGAAGCCGTGTTCGGTCCTCGCTCCTTTTTTGATGTCGCGGTGGATCTGGAAAGCAGCCCCGTTCCAGCCTCTGCAGTAGACACAACCGGCTGAAGGTCTGGCGCATCTATCCCCTCGTCAGGTTTGGAACCTTTGCCCGATTCTTCATGGGGCCCGATCGATGACTCGTCGGTTGATGCCGAAGCGATTGGGGGAGAACAAGGGATGGAGGGTGCGTGCGAGGCCCTCTTCGAGGACGGTTGCGCCTCAGAGAGCAACAACCCTGGCTCCGGCTTTGTGGTAATGCCTAGCTTGGCCGAGGCGCATGGAGCCACAGGAGCGGGACGCAGCGGCAGAGGCTTTAACGCGTGCTCCGAGGGACCACAGATCAGATGCGGCGCTGTGATCGTGTGAATCGTCACAGGCGAAGTCTTGGATATTGAAGATCGATCTTGAATAGAAAGCGATGTGGGAATAGAAGACGAGGGAGCAGGAGTAGGCGACGAAAGGGATGCCGCCGGCGGTTGTCTTACGACCAGCTCCAAACGTGATACTGGATCAGGTAGCGCTGGCGACCTTTCTGACACTGTCGAATAGGGCGAAGCTGGAGCAAGATTTGATGTCGTGACCGGGATGGGAGGTGACAAAGCGGCGACACGCTGAGATCGCGGCCCATCCGCGGGGGACTGAGTATCGGGCCTTTCCTGGCACGGAGCATAGGTTTTCGTGTGGTTCGGCGCTCCCCATTCGGCCGGGGTTGCACTGGTCCTGGGCGCTTGAGGCCCGGGGGTGGAAGTCTCACTGGACGTTT
Organism: Punctularia strigosozonata HHB-11173 SS5; assembly: GCF_000264995.1. Taxonomy (NCBI): domain Eukaryota; kingdom Fungi; phylum Basidiomycota; class Agaricomycetes; order Corticiales; family Punctulariaceae; genus Punctularia; species Punctularia strigosozonata. The sequence continues at coordinate 559,132 of NW_006767448.1, read as the reverse complement.
CCAGGGTGCCGTGGGACGAGTTGAAGTTCGTCTGAGTGACGTCTCGCGTTCCCTTCGATGTGAGGGGTGGGGGAATGTTGGAGACGTGAGCGTTGATCGAATGCCCAGTGGTTCCGTAAGGACTCGAGAATACGTCGGTCGTACTTGACACTATGCTGCAAGCGTGTTGGTCAGCCCACTTGGTAAATACGGTGGGTGATCCGGAGGCGCACCGGTATAGAATGCGGGTTCTTCACAGAAAAAAGGGGTTATAGAGGGCCGTTCAAGCCATGCACGCGCTATATATACTCACATCGATCGTTGCAACATCACGTTCTTACTTGCTCCGACTATCTTCGGGCAGACAGACGTCACGATGGTCTGAAGAAGAAAGGAAGAACGGGCTAAGAAGTCGTCGAATAGTGGGAGTGGGCGAAGCAAGACGCACCTCGGATAGCGACCACGAAAACAAAGCCGCACCCGCATCGCCGACCTCGCTGAGACGGACGGACATCGTAGGCGGGTGCGGGATTCCGCCCAACGCATCAAGGTCCTCACATATCGCGTTGTGCTGCACCCACGCGTCTAGTGTCCGGAGATGTCGGAACCGGGCAGGGGTGTACGTGATGCCGACCACGAACGTCCCTCTCGACGCTGCCATCGTCTGCATCACTCGGTGAGATCAGGTTCAGTAGCCAAGCCTCAGGGAACAATGGTCTCTGAAAGAGACAGCGTGTAGAAAGTTGCATGAATTTCGCAGGACATAGCGCCCGTGTTGGTAGAATCTCGCGGCTCTAGCGCGCCACCAATTGCAAGGCCACCTCAGTCACCCACTTGGAGTGACTATATTGGGTGGAATTTGCCTGTCACTAATTCCATCTAACATGGTGATGAACTTCTGGATCTGAAGGCAAGAGCGATAATTCCCTAATATATGATCCTCAGTCAAGTATAAGGGAAAAGACTGAGTTACGCATGTAGTACCTAATATATGACTACAGAGGCATCATAAGTACGTTAGGACATAAGGGACATGAAGGGACATGGCAGACTCACTCCTCAGTCAAGTATAAAAGACTGAGGAGATGCGGAGGGAGAGCTCCTGGTATATGTGAGGGAGCTCGAGGGAAGCATTTCCATAAAGGGAACAAAAGAATGTGCCTAAAGCGGTAATATCAATCAGGAAAGATAGAAGATCGCAAAGAAGAACACAAGAATAGAACATGTGAGAGAATATGTACATAATAGGTAACGAGCGTGTGATATTTCCATATATATACGATATACAAAGTTCAACA
>NW_006767448.1:540763-549025 GCF_000264995.1 Punctularia strigosozonata HHB-11173 SS5 | reverse complement strand
CAGAGTTGATGGATACACGGCCTGCGAGCCGCTTGTCCGTTCACTTTGTGTTCCTTTTCATATCCGCTTGGACGATGTCTGGAATAGGGCAGGTCGTGGAGAAGCCGCTATATATCGTGGTGGTCCTACTGACCGACCAAGACCACAGTCGCGCATCCTCCATCTGGAGGAGATAGACGAGGATTAGGTCCTTCGTATACACCACACAAGGATTAGGTACTTCGTATCCATCGGCGGCCATTTGCACTGCGCCAAGCGCTCTTTGTAAGGTGATGGAATGGCAAAAGTCTTCCGCCGGTCCGATGAAAACGACAATCTTTGTAGGTTGATCGAATCGCACAAGTCTGCCGGGGGTCTGATGGGAAATGGCCATCTTTGTAACATGATGAAATCGCACAAATTATCTGCCGCTTCAATGGAAAACGAGACAGACGACTGCGGAATGCCCTAAAAACACATGAGGCATCTACGATCGCTGCAACGGACTGATGCTCACACAATCGGCGGCTCTTATCATGACCGCCACAGGGCATTTAGCATTCCGAACAGTCTTGAATCGCAAGGCAAGACAGCGCTGACTTCACCCATGTGTTCGGATTGCTACGAACATCGCCTGACCAACATCGCCTTACCTTGATCGGCATGATATTGGAATCTTGCCCGGGCCATCCGTGTGCCAGGGCTGACCTTGCATCGATGCGGATCGCTACGAACATCATAAGGTTGACTTGCATCTTGCGCATGCCGCCGTGCCTTGCACCTGTCATCATAACTCCCCTGGAAAGAGGTCAGTCGTCCCCTGTTTACGAGCCGCATGTCCGACGAACCAAGATAGCACAGGTCGAGGTCCTCCCGCCAGGTCCTCCCACCCGGCGCCCCGTCACCTTGGATCGCTACAAACACCACCTGACCAACATCGCCTAACCTTGATCGGCATGACATTGGTATCTTGCCTGTGCCATCCGTGCGCCAGGGCTGACCTCGCATCCATGCGGATCGCTACGAACATCATAAGGTTGACTTGCATCTTGCGCATGCCGCCGTGCCTTGCACCTGTCATCATAACTCCCCTGGAAAGAGGTCAGTCGTCCCCTGTTTACAAGCCGTATGTCCGACGAACCGAGATAGCACAGGTCGAGGTCCTCCTCCCGCCCGGCGCCCCCGTCACCTTTGCCTTCTGCAACACCGCTCAAATGCAAGCCTTGGAGCCTCAGCATCGTCCTTACCAACGCTGGAAAGAACTGTTCTATTGCAAAAGCACTAATGTGAGCAAGGATACCAATTCATATCATACACGTTAACGCACCGACAGGCATCTCTTCTGGCATCTTTGGTGCTCAAAGACGACAGGCTGGAGGACTTTTACGGTCTGGACAAGAACCTCCTTCAACACTTCGATTGGTGCCAACACGAACACGAACTCTTCAGGACGGATGCCGCCACTTACATGCAGTGGGTGTTGGCCGCCGGTGCCGTGAACCTGTCGGATAGCATCGCAGACGTGAGCATTCAGTATTGATGCGCTATCAAAGGACCGATACAGACATTTTCCAGCGAGCGATGACGCGGTTTGCAAGTCACTTCGAGTGGTGGTCCCGCCTGCGTGAAACGCCTTCAAGCGAGGCCGACGGCGATGAAGACCAGCAAGAAGATGAAGGCAATCACAACATCGACGACGATGTCGACAAAGAATCAATCGCGCATGAGGAGTATGTCCGCATCGCATTGCTAGCCCGAGAGCGTGAGCGCGCGAGCCCTAATAGAGAAAGTAACATCGCGCACCCGTTCTTCATGCTCTGGAATGCTCACTCGCAAGAGGTGGGCTTTTTGCATTCTGTATTCAGGGGCCTACAGTATCTCAAATGAGCCACAGGCGCAGGACCTTGCAGAAAAGCTCATCGATGAACGTACCTTTGCACTGCAAGCGCAGCAGCAGCTTTCAGACACGTCGTTTGCATTCCATGTCCATAACTTCTCGCTTCTCCATCGCTGCTGTCAAATGTCTCCTTGCGAGTACTTGCTTCGAGTTTTTTACCATTCCGATGGATTCAGGCGAATTCAGATTGAAGGCGATAGCATCCATTTCCAGGTGACCGGTTCTCTAGCCCTTGCTGCACTCAATCTCATCGCACGTATAGACACTTGAACGCAAACTTGAAGCCGTGTATCGGCTTTGGTATGTGGCAACACCGCGTCGAGCGACTCTGCGTGGTTCGGAAGGTAGCGGTTGAGGGTGAGCAACTGAATGTATGCAGTGACGGGCGCTTGCGCGGGGTCAGATCACGTGGCTATATTCAGACAAAGTCAAACCGATGACTCTAACGACGGTCTCTTCTGTACGTGTCTGCGGGTGTGTTCCTTATCCAACATCATTTGCTTTGCATTTTATTTAAACATGATTCGGTGCCCGCATTTTCCGCTTCTTTCCCAAAAAATATGAGTACAAATTTGCACGTATGTACGTGGACTGGTGTACGGATGGGAATACAAACCTGTCTACGCTTAGATGTAGGAATATGAGAAAAGCTCGTCGAGAAACCGAGATATGAGGCGTATAGCAAATCTGATCCTGCGGCGAGTTCTGACATTCCCTGCGTTCTCAGTACATCTGTCACGGCGTCGCAAGACGAAGTTGCAGCAATAGGAAGGAGAATCAATCAGTTGGCGGAGCATACAGACATGACTTATGCTGGGGTGGTCGATGTGGAATTTCACTGTGGTCAATGTGCGTGTGCACAAAAGGCTGGGGGAATCAATGCAGGTGATCAATGAAGGATGGTGCGTGCATGAACGAAACCACCGTTCCATTGACCGATCACAGCAAGGGCACATCTCCTAGCAGAATTGGTGCAATGGATCGAGATGCGTGTATGATCTTCTAATGCACGGTGAAGCTTCGATCTCTGTGTTAATCACTGTGGGTCATATACACCCGATGTATGCATATAGTGCAAGAAAACAACCGCCGGTCCGACCCATTTCGCTTTCGCTGCAATCGCGCATGCCTGCACCATGACAATGCAGCCTATTAAGGGTAGAACACAGTTTTTAATGCACGATGAGGCACTGATTCAGGAGCCAAACAGATGTGCACAGATAAACCGAGGTTATAATGCTCGATGGAGCATGCAAGGATGAAATCACCATCTGTTACCCATTTCGAATGTGGCGATCGACTGGTTCTTGCAGTCTCGCACGCATTCATTACCCTACACTGGTGTGTGTAGACATTTTGGAGTCATAGACCATACATTCGTTGTGTATTGGAGAGCTATGCGCATCCATTTATTCGCTGCACCATTCTTGGAACAGGATCTACGTTGCTGCGAGCACGCTTCTCGTGGCAACTTTGCAGCAGTAATGTAACGTCTGCGTTTAGCATCGTGATGCCTGATACATGACACCTGAATTATCAAGCTTGCAGGGAGAGCACTAGGTAGAATAATGAACGCAAGATATTGGTACGATGATGCAACCCCGGTCCATTACTTCAGCGCAATCACAGATCTTCTTACAATGTTGGGCAGAAAGTGTGCATAGCTTCGCGATGCACGGGAAGGTTCAATCTCTGGGCGAAGCACTCTTGTACGAAGACGGCCGGAGTGATTATGGTTTGTCTCTCACGTCCTCTCGTCGCCATGTTGGTACAATAGCATAATGAATCACCGGTCTATTACCTCTCTTCTGCAATTGCACATCCCCGCGCATCCCTGCAATGCACAGGTATGTGCAATTGCTCACGGCGCAGCGCGGTAGCATCGAGCGCGGCAAGTCTGGTGTGGATCTTCATGTAAGTAGCATCAAACACATTTTGCGGGAGAATGCCGATATGCAATGTAGTGCCCATGTTAGACACTGTGCATTCCAATTCATTGATGGACATATCGAGTTCGTCAGATGTAAGTACAATTAGCCGTTCAAAATGCCCTCCGTGTGGTGCCCTAGAATCTGGGATTATTCGCATTAGACTTCCTGTTTCGTACCAAATGCGCACCGGGAAAGTGTTTGACATACGCCTTAGTCGGTATCAGTGACACAAGCACACACTATGATACTCACAATGCGTACCAGGGAGTTCAATATGTTGGAGGATTAGATTCAGAGTCGGCTGCCGCCGCCTCGCACTCACATGGCTCCCCCCGCAATATCCTATCATCCTATGTACTCACTACTTCTTGCATGTGCGTCGCGCCTTGCGCGTTTGCAGTAGAGGCCCCCAAAGCTATTCTCCCTCTCTCGCTCGCGTTGTTTGTGCCTCACACACTGACACAAATGCGCCATATCACCGACAGTCCTTACTCGGCGATCCCTGGCCCTGTTGTCTCGCACTTGTATCCCGCACCCCGTAACTTGACGATCCGAACTCGAACACGACGAACGAACCCGCGTAACTCGAAGAACCCGACGAAACCCGTAACCCGTACCCGCACGCTCGCACCCGACGCTCCCGCACTGACATGACCAATGATGGACGCACCTATTCGAGTCTCAACGAGACAAACTACGCCAAATGGTGTATGTTCACCGAGGCGAACCTGACCCACAAGGGCCTATGGGAATACGCCAACGGCGACGAGCCCATACCGATGGGTAGCGCGAACTCGAAGGCCGTCCGAACTCGAAGGCCGTCAAAGCCTGGAAGAAGAAAAACGCCGAAGCGCGCGCCGAGATCGTTTTGCGCGTCGAAGCTTAACAGCTCGCCCAACGAACCTCCGCAAGGTCCACCAGACCGAAGGCTTCGCCTCCTGCCTCGCTCTGCGCCGGCACTTCTGGGGGATGACGAAGAAACCCAACCAGATCATCGCCAACTGGATCGCCGACGTCCGCTCCATCGCCTTCCGCCTCGAGGAAGCCGCAGTCAATGTCGACGATGAAGACATCATCCTGGTGCTCACCATGGGTCTCCCTGCCTCCGACCAGTCCTTCATTTGCTCCCTCGACGCCACCGACGCTTCCCACCTTACCCTCTCGTACGTCATCGACCGTCTCCTCAACGAGGAAACCCGCCAGATCGCCGCGTTCACCGCGAAAACTCCCGCTCCCGCTATCCCCGAAAATCTCGCATTGGCCGTCACGAAGTGTAGTGTGGTGCTAACGTTAGGAGCGGTGTTGCCACCCGATTTGCAGGAATGCAAATCGTTGGACTTAGCAAAATCTTTGCGAGCATGGAATGGCTTATCACGTGATCAATTCCGGAGGTTTATTACGTTAGGCACCTTCTCGTCTCTCCATCACCCTCACCTTATCGTACACAAATCCAGGTCCCCAGCAGGTCACCAGCGAAATACGGGGGTGGTAAGAATTACGTTGCATTGGGTTTTACCGACAGATGGTCTGAGCTTCACTATTTAGGTATGGACATGCAACCCGCGAGCATTAACATTGGGGGGCCCCAGATGCCGCCGTTGAGTGACAATACGGGTGCGCTCGTATTGACATATCATGACCGTACCAGATTGATGCTGAATGACTGTGTTCTGGTAGCCCCTACTCCATCGAATCATGGATATGCATACCAGGCCTTGGTGTCGGAGAATGCACGGCTGAAGAAGGAGAATTCTCGCTTGCATGGGAGGGTCAAAGCTTTGCTGGCTGTTTTGAAGAATTGGGACAGGAACATGGCGTTGAAGATCCGGTACCTGTAACCTTTAGGCCTTCTCGTTATAGCCTGCAAACCCATACCAGTTCTAGTATGTCATTCCTGATACGAAGAGACATTGGCCAGACACTGGGGCAAAGGCAGAGTTATTTCCATGGGTTTGAACATCCTTTTCCCTTGTGTGCAATTGTATCGTACTCCAGACAGAGGTCGAGCAGGCTAGTGCTATCAACGGGGTCGTTGATACGATGGGCCAAAAGCGTGAGAATACCATTCCGTTGACGCCCTCGTGACCCTTCAACGTCTCCACCTCTTGCGATTCCGACATGCTTGCGCCCTCTCAATACGCTACTTTGGTGTACCCTTTTGTTGCCATCGTGTACTTGGGCTTCTGATTAGCTTGATTGAGTGCTTATTGGGTGAGTTTGCGAGCGGTATGTGTGGTGCTCATCCACTGAATTGCAGTGTCTGCAGTTGCCTTGCGATCCTGCAACATTTTCGAAAGCGCACGAAGTCAAGCTCGGCCACGTCAGTGACGTCGTCGAGGTGATCTTTTGTTGCACCGTATCCCCGTGTCTATCCGGTCCTTTTCGGGTAAGTTTCAGTGTTGAATGAATGGCTATACGCGCGTTGCTTACCATAAGAGCTGTAGTCTCTCCGATTGCCGCGCGCTCTCCTGCGATCCTGCAGGATTATCGCAAACTAACGAAGTCGAGCTCAGCCACGTCGTCGAGGTGACCTTTTGTCTCGCCGTATCCCCGTGTCTATCCGGTTATTTTCCGGTGAGTTCCAGCATTGAACGAATGGCTATACGTGCGTTGCTTACCATAAGAGCTGTAGTCTCTCCGATTGCCGCGCGCTCTCCTGCGATCCTGCAGGATTATCGCAAGTGAACGAAGTCGAGCTCGGCCACGTCGTTGAGGTGACCTTTTGTTGCACGGTATACCCCTCTATCCGGTTCTTTTCCGGTGAGTTCCAGCGTCGAATGAATGGCAGTATGCGTGTTGCTTATTATCAAAATCTTTGAGTTGGAGTTTCTCCCAACGTTGCACGCTATCCGCGATTCCGCAGGGTCGTCGAAGCAAAGCAAGTCCAATGTCATTTATTCACCCGAACTGGTTTGAATACCCAAGGCAGGCATTGCGTCAAATCTGCACTCCCTTCACGGCAACATGCAACCGCGCTCTGTTTGCTTTCACAGGTATCTTCACGTGTCCCACCTGCTTCATCTAGGTCATGTACCGCGACCCTGTCGGTCCTTGGTGGGGATTCGGATTATTTGTTACGCTGGGCTGATCGGTACCACAAAACGGATGCTTCAGACTGAACGGCTTTGCCGGATCAGATTTTGCGGACCTGGGTACTCTATCCGAACAGGGTGGCAGATGTTATTCGGCCAGATGGTGGGCATCATACGGGACAAGAAACGACCAGCATGCTTACACGCTTTCTGACAGTTTCTCTACGATGTTGCCAACTTGCCGCAACCGGTCCTGGAGGGGCAGTTGATGCGGTGGGGTTAAGTTTTGCCCAACCTCGTTCTATTGCAGCCCCTGTTTTCCTTCACGATGATGTTTGAGCTATGCAATATTAGCTTCGCACTGGAGTTCCGTGCTCTGGATTCAGGTCTGGGGAGGAGCCCGTTCACCGCGCAGACACAGTTTTGGAGGTTTCGGGTTCATCGCTAGGCAAGACTGCCGACAAAAACGGACACGGTGATTGGTATTGGACGAGATGAGTGTCGGCAGCGTCTCTCATCGATGCGTCGGATCATGGGAGATTGTTGACGTCCTACGCTTTCCGTGTTCGCAAGGGAACAACAATTTCAAGGTACTCGATGAACTTTGCTCGCCGTCTATCACACTTGCTATGCTGGATGATTACGAATGGATCTTTTTGCTGCTATCGTCATTGTTTCCTGCATGTGTTGAATCAGGCATTAAATTTACCTCATTATAATATGATATGGATAGTTGACGTAACCCATACATGTACCATAATGTCAAACAAGTATTATGTATTTCCAAGTCATTCGACAAGCCGCTAAGTGTTAACCTTCAACGTACAAAGTGCGACAATGCCTGGAGGAATCCCTCGCTCTTTCCTACGCTCAAGGGCTCGCGAACGAAGTGGCAAGAATATTGTCGAGGGGCCTCGCGTGCCCAGAAGAGTTCAAAGAGCCGACCGTTGTCCCGCCCCTAAAGTGATTAGGTGCGAGACGCGTAGAATGCCTGCGGGAAACACGAATGTGGTCTATAGATAGCCACTCATAATTACTATAGAGTACAACTTGCGTGACTACAATCATAGTAGCCGATCCTTAGATATGCTAGTTTCTTTCCCAGTACTCAGAACTGACCCATATTAGTATTTAAATATTTTTTGGTAGTGTAATAGTTTTGTTTATGTACACATTTGACTGTCTACTACCCTATCATGATCACATAGCATGGATTAGACGGTCAGAGTAGTCTAAATACGCCTCAGAAAAGAGAGGAAATATGTGGGCACTCAGACATGTTGCTATGGTATCACAGGGCTGTGTTGCAAGGCTGTGCTGATTAGTAAGCTTGCTGCGGATATTAGTAAGCATGCTGCGGCGCAGCAGGCGCTTAGTAAGCCTGTGATCTGATTGGATGGAGTGGTATTGGCCAAATTAGCAT
>NW_006767448.1:534061-538263 GCF_000264995.1 Punctularia strigosozonata HHB-11173 SS5 | reverse complement strand
ACCTGTTGACGCACCAGACGCCAACGTGCCGTACAACGGGCGCCCAAGTGCCTATCTTCGTTCTCGTTGCCTGTTGTGCTTTGGAGGGTCAAATTTCGAGGCCAACAAGGCCGCAACGTTGTAAGTGCAATATCTTGCTCAGGATGTGTTATCTCATCAAAACTCAGGGACGATGTCAATGTGATTGTCTGCCTTGATGCATGCTTTACCCAGAAGCGGCGAGCGTCCGGGCGACGAGATCCTGCAAAGACCCACCCCGCCTCTGTCTTTCTACCCGAGGATGAGGTTAAGGCCATGGAGCTCGAGGTGGAACAAAAGCGTGGAAACAGGGCATCTCGCAGCAAATCGTCGACTCGGGTGGATAAGAATTTGACGTCGAGAAAAAGGAAGGGTGCTCCGGCGCGCGACCGGCAGGGAGGAGAGGAGGAAGAAGACCGATGCGAAGGCCCTTTGACGGTTCCGAACTCTGTGTTAGACGGCTGCGAAGAGTCTTTCAAGGCCGCCGACGAGCAACGGGAGAAGGCGAGCACCAAGTTCTTCGACGACACCGGAGTGATGGCCATCCTATGCCGACACGACAATGTCCTATGGCTAGTCAACATGACGAGTGCGGGCGAGCGACAACACTACGCCATTGCATTGCTGAATCGACTGTTCCAGCATCTCCCGGAGTCATTTCTCGCTGGAGTCTTGTACGATATCGGGTGCCAACTGCATCGTAGCGTTCACAAATGGGATCTTTTGACAGGATACCGTGAACGGATACTGTTCGGCATATCCGTCTTCCACGCATATGGACACGAGTGGCCTTGCCAACTCACCTATCATCCCAGGAAATGTGAAGGGTTTGGCTTATCGGATGGCGAAGGTTGCGAACGGTTTTGGAGTTGCATAGACCATCTCGTGGCCGTACTGCGAGTAAGCGGCGTACGTTTTTTGGGATTCTTCAATTCCTTTTTAAATGCTGATGATAAAACCGCAGTTCTATCAGCGGATGTATGTGCTCGACGCACAAGTTCAGCACGCGAGCCGCATTCAACGTCGGAATCTGGGGAACTGGCTTGCCAAGAAGTACTATGCGTGCCAAGTGCGAATGTCGGATGCGAAGCACAGATTAGAGGAATGTGCTATCGCGCTGGAGATATTGCGCAATGAGTTCGCATCACAGACGAAAGCCCAGACAAGACCTCTTCAGCGTGAGTGACTTGCGGGAAAGTTTATCACTGTCACTAAATCATCAGTTAGGACAATCAAAGGACGCTGGAAAACGAGCCATCGATGCTATTCTGCTTCTGCAGAACCGCCTCATCGCGCTCGAGGAGAGCATCGCCAAACTGGAGAAGGCAATCCTGAAGGGCAACTGCGATGCAGATTCAATGGCTCGGCGCAACGAACTGCTGGACGAACGTGATATGACGAAAGAGAAGAAAGATGCCCTGGAACGTCGGCTCGATTTGCGGACACGGCAAGATCTGAGTTCCCTACGGGCAAGCAAATATCTGACCCATCGGATGAATGCGCTGGCGTTGAAGAATCGAATCAGAGACCGGTTGCGGCAACGGAAATTTGAATTCACTGGCATGGAGCGATCGTACCGGACGCAGTCATCCGGTGAGTCTAAGATTTTCCGTACTAAGTGGACGTCTAGAAGCTTGACGTTCGATGAGATTTGATAGACCGCAAGCTCGTAGCGCATACCGCAACAGCAGTGCATAGACGGGAGCCAGGAATCCAGACACAGGCGCGGAAATATAACGCGCTATGCAAGACGATGTCCGAGCTTATTCGCAAGAACGAAGCTCCAGCTCGGGCTGTGCCACCAGTACCAATTGACATGGACCGGCTGTGGGGTCTCGACGTGGACGACGAAATCTGGCAGGATATCGGGCTGGCCGATGAATATGATACGGCGGACGGGCAACCTCCCAGATGGTTGTCAGATGAGAAAGTTAAATCGGGCATACGCCATATGCTAGAGGTGGACAGGTGCGAGGAGGAACTCCGACACATTTTACTCGAGCGCGAAACCCTCCAAAGCTGGCTTCGGGAAGAGTGGGCAGCGGTTAACCATGCCCTCAAGAATGCTGGTACGCAGGCTAGCATCTTCCGTCCATCGAGAAGTTGTTAATGTGTCCATAGCGTCCAATCTCGGCCTTCGTGCTCAGCTGACCATATACCGCGCTGAGTTGATATCACTAGCAGTCATATGGAGGAGGGATGTTGCAGAAATTCCGATGGGCAATGCCCGTGATGACGAGTGGGGCCCAAGCGAGGAAGAAATCAGGAAAGGCATGGCACGCGAGTTTTTGGCGTCGGCGCCTTTACTTGCTACGACACCTGCGTTTAACAATTCCAATGACGATCCCGATGACTACCTCGACGTTCACGGCATTGCGGTTAATCTGGAGGAGAACCCAGAGGATGGCGCAGATACAGCAGCGTTCTACGAGCGGTTGGAGGACCAGTATGTCAATGTGGAGGAGCTACCGTCTGATGCATGGCCGGCAACCCCGCAGCTGACACCCGATACCCCAGGAAGTATATCTGGGTCTGTCTCGTCGTCGCAAAGCCTCCGGACGCCATCGGGATCTGATGTCGGCATTGAATATCGCCGTCGTTTGTTTGTGGACTCTTTAGATGCATCTTCCTCACTACATCATATATATGACGATCCCTTTGTAACCCCAACAAAAAGGCCTCGAAGGCTGTAATATAGATGCAATGTTGACCTTGGTTATTGTGGTGTAAATGTGCGCATGCAGCTGCATGATCATGCCTAGCGATAGAATGTCCGCTATTTGAGTTGCCCGTCATCGCATCCTTACAACAACATCGTCATCCCTCCTATACACCAACCTAATACACGCTATCCTCGGCCATGGCCACCTCCGCCCACAGCTTTCCAGTACTGGAGCGACTCCTGTCCACCAACGGCATCCGACGTAGAGCAGGTTGAACCAGGGTTCTTCGAGAGAGGGGCGAAGGGGCAGTCGCCGAAGGTGCTCTGGATAGGCTGCTCAGACTCGCACGTGCCAGAGACGGTCGTGACGCTGGCCAAGCCCGGAGACATCTTCGTGCACCGCAACATCGCCAAGTACGTCGTGCCAGCGCCGAGGTCTCGCGCAGGGAGCGGGTTGGCTGACCCTGCAGTCCCGATTAGCCAGTTCCACCTTCACGACAACAGCGTGCTGTCCGTGGCGACATACGCAATCGCGGTCGTCGGCGTCGGGCACGTCGTTATCGTCGGACACACCCACTGCGGCGGCGCAACGCATACGGCGGCACTGATCAATGACCTCGCCGTTCCCCCCCCTAGGCTCTGATGCACCCATCAACAGGTGGCTGGCGCTGCTCGTCAAGCTTGCAGGAGAAGTGATAGCGTCAAACCCGACCGGTACGTTACCCGATGGCCCATCCGATCCCCTAACATCTGCGCTCTCTCCTCCCTACTGACGCCCCCCGTGGCTGACTGCGATTGAGCAGATCCGTTGAAGGAGCTCGTGTACGCGAACGTGAAGGCGTAGGTCGCCAATCTTGCCCAAAGCGGTCTGGTCGTCGACGCGTGGAAGCAGGGCAAGTCGCTCCACATCCACGGATGGATCTACGACCTAGCGACCGGGAAGCTCGAAGACCTGGGTATCTCCCAGGGCGGTCCTTGAGGCCTCAGAGGTTTTCTCGTTGAGATACAGATGCTATTCCTAGGGATGGGGTTCAGAGTATCGTGCACGATGTAACATAGATTTAGATGAGTGCAGAGTGATACGGTCATACCAAATGGTAGTACCAGCAGTAACAATGTCTCCGATGGGTATTACCATGTGCTGGACACCGTGTGTAGGGTGCTACCACCCAGCGTGTGGTGGCTCCACGCAGCCAGGGGAGTTCCATAGCTTCAAGGATGGTACCTCCACGCGAGTCCACAACGGCAATGGTGTTTCCAATGTAAGGGCTGGTACCCCCATGGCCGATGTGGTGCTTCCATTATTTAGAATGGTGTTTCCAATGTAAACGCTGGTACCCCCATTGCCAATGGGGTGCTTCCATCATTGATCATGGTACCCCCATGGCCAACATGGTCGTACCATGGTTCTCCATGTGGAGGTACCATGGCCGATAGCTGGACTCACCAGGTGCTGACTGAGGTCGTTCCATAAGCGAGCACTGGTAGCTCCATTGCGGTTGTTGGTGGTTCCATTGGACTC
>NW_006767448.1:514979-530161 GCF_000264995.1 Punctularia strigosozonata HHB-11173 SS5 | reverse complement strand
GGGGGGGAGGGGAGGACTGACCGGTATTCCATGTATACGCTGTTGTCGTGTTGAAACCGGGGAGTTTTTTTTTTTTTGATGAGATCAGATCGCGTTTATTGTGCTGCTCCGGGAGAACTGGAGTGGGGATTAAAAAAAAAAAGCTCACATGTGACGGCGGAAGAGGACGTCGCGGTCAGCTCCGGTGATCTTCGGGCACGCGCTCTGCAGCAAAGGCTGGGGGAACGTAGAGATATGTCAAAAGAAATTAAAACATTTTCGCGTGGACAGGGTACGTACCTTGGATATGTTCCAAGAGAAGAGGACCGTGCCCATGATAGGGGGGTCCGGGCAGTGCTGCAGCGTGCGCGCGGCAGGGTACGGGATGCGCCCGAGCGCGTCGAGGTCGGCGCGGATCGCGGCGTGCAGTTGTCTCAGGTCGAGCGCCTGCAGTTCGCGGAAACGCGGAAGGCTGTAGTTGACTTTGACGACGAACGAGCCGCGGGGAACGGTCGTGCCGAACACCTCCATGTTAATTATGTTACGTTGTACGTTATTATGTCGTATACGAGACGGCGGGGGTGAAGGGAGAAGGGTAAGGCGAGGCGAGGGGGAGGAGGAAAAAGAGGGAGAGTAAAAGTTCACGTTGGTCGGCGGGTTGTCATGATAGGGGGAGCCGGTTCATCCATGGCATTGATGATTGGACGTTATCTTGAAGAGGGGTGAGTCAAAGCGCCGGGCGGTTTAGGGCAGGCCGGTGACGTACTGGACAAACGTGAAGAGACGAGGCTGTACTCGATAAGTATCTGATCAACCGCGATCTCTGCTGCCTTTTCGAGGGACTGGGTCAACATACCATCTCGGTACAACTCGCCCTTTCTGACATACCACCACCACCACCACCACCACCACCCCGCGTTTCCAGTTCCCGCATCTCCTCTCTAACGACATGTCCTGGCAAAGTGCGTCCGCGCTCGCATCGGTCTCACAGCTTGGGCAAACCCAAAGATCTGACATGACGCCTTCTTCGCGCTCGCAGTTTATGTCGACGAAAACCTCGTCGGGACCGGCAGGATCGCAAAGGCGGCCATCATCGGGCTCGCAGGCGGCATCTGGGCCTCCTCGCCCGGCTACACGGTACGTTCCCCCCCCCCCCACTTCCCCTCGTCTCCCCACCCCCTCGCACGCGCTCACCGTCCCCGCCCCAGCTCTCCGCGGAGGAACAGAAGGCGATCGTGGACGGGTTCACGAACCCGGCGCAGGTGCAGGCGAGCGGCGTCCGCCTCGGCGGCAAGAAGTTCTTCACCCTCCAGGCCACCGACCGGCACATCTACGGCAAGCAGGCTGCGGACGGCTGCGTGATCGTCAAGACGAAGCAGGCCGTGCTCGTCGCCGAGTACGCCGCGCCCACTCAGGCGGGCGAGGCGACGACCATCGTCGAGGGCCTCGGGGACTACCTCATCAACGTGGGCTACTAGGCGGGTGAGCCAGTCGTGCTTCTCTATGGATTTTCTGTGGCTCACATCGGTCGCGGCAGGGGTATCGCGGGCTGCTGTCGCTGGGAACACGATGAAGTAACGTCGGAATGTATACATATGTGAACAGAGAATAAACGCTGTCCGCCTTTCCTCGCAAGATACTCAGAGAGGATGAACACACCGGCTATCCATATAGGCATGACAAATTTCCTGTCGAGACCCATCGCTTTCGCGGCAGGAGGGTCCCATGTCGAGTGAACACCCCTCCTGGCAGAGATGTTTCATTTGGAGAAACGGTGTCGTACTCCATAAGCATCTGACCAGCTGCGATCTTCGCTAGCAGTTTCCCTTTCAAGGCTAGTGGCTATAAACCACACATCCTCTGCAGCTCGTTCTTTTCGACATACCGCCAACATCATCACCTCCTCCTCTATCGATTCTCGAACGATATGTCCTGGCAAGGTTCCCGCGCGATCGAGACCAAGCCTACCACGCGAAGCTCAGGCCTGAGCTTGGACCTTTCTTCGTGCTCCACAACCATAGCATACGTCCACAATGACCTCTCCGGTACAGGAGCTTGTGCGAAAGCAGCCATCATCGGACTCGCATGCGGCGTCTAGGCCTCCTCTGGTACGGTTTTTGCCGCGTTCCAGTGCACGCAGAACAAGAGCGGTTGGTGAGGTCATCCTCAGCAAACGTTTGGCTATGAGAGTATCATACACGCCGGGTAAGCTCAATGTCCCGTCTTTCTCTTCTTCCGTTTCCGCCCTATGATCGACCCGAGCGTCCGCCCGGGCTTGTCCTCATCGGTTTTCGCATCAGAATTTCCCGGCTTCGCGTCGTCCACGCTCCGTTTCCGCTTGGCGCGTTCCGCCTTTTCGTCCTCGCGAGCTTCGCCCGCACACGCCTTCTTGTCCGAGCCTGCCCCTTCGCGAGATTTACGTCCATCCCCGTTGCGAGCCTTGGACCGCTCGCCGCCGTCGCGCGATTTTGACCTATCGCCCCGCTGAGCATCGCGTCCTCTCGCACGATCGTCGCTTTCACGACGCCCCCTCGCTCCCTCTCCCGTTTTCTGTCCGAAACATTGTCAGTAAGACTCGAGTGGGTCTTGCACATCGCGAAACCGTGACCCACCGCTTCCTTGATCTTCGCCGCCCGCCTCTGCACCACCTGCGCGTTCTCGATCGAAAACTCCACGATCAACGCGCCCTTCGCCTTAACCTTCCCATCACCTGTCTCCTCCCTCACCCTCTCCAGCTCTTCCTCCATCCTCTTCACCCTCGCCTCATCGTCTCCCTCGGCCTTCTTCTTCCCCTTCTCGGCCTTGATCAGATCCTCGAGCTCGGCCTTCCACCACTCCCTCCACAGCGCGCCCAGCTCGTGGTTATTATTCGCCCACCTCAACACGCGCAGCGCGTCCGCGTGCGTATGCATCTCCACGAATCCGTACCCTTTGCTCCTCCCCTTCCCCGTGATGGGATCGACCCGGTCCGTCTGTAACACAACCTTGGCCTGCTTCACGGCCGTATGTCTCCCCTTCTTGCTCTTCTTCCCTTCCTTCTGCTCCCCATCCTCGTGAATGGGCTCGAACAACTCCTCCTTACTGAGCGGCTCCCTCACCCCCTCCCCGACCTCGGCCTCGAAAGCCCGGACGGCATGGATCGCCATCCGCTTCAGGGTCCGATCCGTCACGAACGTCGGTAACCCGCGCACACTCAGCCGCGTCCGCGACACGTACAACAGCGGATTCGTCCTCAATAGCCGCTTTCTCGCGTCGTGCGCAGCCGCGCGCTTCTCGAGCTCGGCCGGTGCGAGCCCCGCCGCCGCGGGCGAGTTCGGCAATATCACTGAACAGAAAGAGGGGGGGGCAAGCAAGACGTTGATACGCGAAGAAGATAGAAGACAGGAAAGGGAGGAGACGTACGTCCTTCGCGAAGGAGATACAGGTTTCGCTTGTCCGCCTTCTCACGTGCGCGCTCGCCAGCCTCTTTCAGCTTGCCCGCCTCGTCCCTCGTCACCGCCCGGACGACGTCGAGCGTGCGTCCGTGCAGCACGAGGTTGCGCGCTAGGCCCGCGGACGGGTCCGGCGTCAGCATCGACGGCAGCTTGAACGGGTTCTTCTTCTCCTTCGCCGGTGTCTATCGATAAACGCGAGAAAGAAGGAAAGCGGAATATATGAGTGAAGGACGAGGGAAAGGAGTGGAAGGGGATGGACGTACGGATCCAAGCCCGGTCTCGGCTTTGAGCAGCTCGCTCTGCTCGATCGCCTTGTCCGCGTCCTCCTTGTTCCAGAAGCACGCGAATCCTGTCCCGCGGCAGCGGCCTGTCTCCGGGTCGATAGTGATGCGCGCGTAACGCAGCGGGCCAAAGGCGCGGAAGCTTTTGCCATATGGTCAACATAGAGTCACGCTAAAGAGGACAGTTTGACTCACAGGGTGCGCATTTCCTCTTCGGTGGCCTCGTAGGGAACATTGCGCACGAAAAGCGTCGTGCCAACGTCCGTGGCAGGCAGCTGCGGCTTTTGTGGAGCGTCGTCGTCGCCGTCTGCGCTGCGCGCATCTTCGTCCCCTTCCTCGTCTGAAATTGCGCTCTCTGCGTCCGAGACGCTGCCTTCACTTTCACTGCTCGCCTCTTCTTCGGCGGAGCTTGCGTTGCTCGAGCTTGCCTCCTGATCGGAAACATCCTCCTGCTCTTGCTCCATCTTCGCCTTCTCCTCCTCCCACTTGCCCTTACTCAGCGCCCAATCCACCGCAATAACTCGCTCGTTGGTGGCCGACTCTTCTTCCTCCTCGTCCTCTGCCGAGGCTTCGCCACCATCCTCCTCACCCTCGTCTTCACCTTCCTCCTCATTCTCCTTCACCTTCTTCGCGAGCCTCCTCTTTTCCGCCACCTCTCGTTTCCTCTCTTCCCTCACCTCCTTCTTCTTTCGCTGTTTATCCCTCACCATCCGCTCCGCCATCCCGCTTCGCACCTTCGCACCATTACACCGCTCGATCGCCTTCTCCGCATCCTTCTTGCTGAACATCCATACGAACGCGAACCCCCTTTGTCGCGGCTCCTTCTTCCCCGCATTTGCATCTGCATCTTCGTCCTCCGTTTCCGGCCGCTTGGTCGGGATGTGCACGGAGTAGATCGGGCCGCAGGGTAGAAAGACGGCGCGGAGGTCCTGTTCGCTCACGTTGAACGGCAGGTTGCGGACGATGAGCCGACTTGCCGGGCTTGGCGCGTCCTTCGCCTTCTTCGTAGACGCGGAGGCCTTGACCTTCGCCTTCGCGAGCCCCTGTATGCGCTTCTTGAGCGTCGCAGAGAGCAGCGCGCCTTTGTAGACGTGCGCGTGCAGCTTGTTGACAGCGTCCTGCGCTTGGGCAGGGGTGGAGAACAACACGTGGGCTAACATGCGCAACCCAATCAAGCATCGCCCAAGGAGGAGAGAGAGGGAGTATGGAAAGGCTCACCAACGGCAGGATCCTCGGACCCGTCAGCGGCTTTGAGCGGCCAATCGACCTTCTCGGCGCCGGCGCTCTTGCGCACCTTCTTCCACAGCGTTTTGGTGTCGAGTCCAGAGGGCAAGCCGGAAACGACAACGGTGCGGATTGCGAGCGGGTCGGGGGCTTTAGACAATGAGGGGCCCGCTTTAGGCGTCTGCTTCCTCTGCAGTTTCGGCTTGGTAGTCGACTCTGCCGCATCGTCGTCGTTCTTGCGCTTTTTAGGAAACTCGTCGTGCTTTCCCTGTCATACCAAGTTCGTGTTAGATGACTTCCGCGATGAAGAACGAAACGTAGACGCGCCTTCTTCTCCGCCCACGTTACCCTCAGTTTCCGCCCGTCGAGCTCTATGCCTTCTTCCGCAATCTTATCGTAGGCGCCTTGCGCATCCTCTTTGATCGCAAAGGATACATAGCCCACGCCCTTGGAGACTCCCGATCCGTGCTCCGTAACGACAAATGCCGAGCGCACGGGAGCGATGTCGGAGAACAGCGTCTGTAGGTCGGTCGACGTCGCGGTGTACGGCAGATTTGAGACAAACAACGTAGAACTGCGAATAGTATTTGATAGTCACATTCAGGTGAGGATAATGGAGCGTACCCATGATTTGCGGTCGTTGTATCTTCGTCTTCGCGCTCCTTGCGTTTCCCCAGAGCGGACGACATGTCGTGTGTGCGGCGCGCGGCAAGCAAGAATCGTGCCAGTCGTCGTCTACCAATTATTTCCTTGTGCGGATAGAAAACGCTTTATGTAACGAAACCTGTCGAGAATGAATTCTGGACGCCGTCGAGGACGATGAGGAGAGGCACAAGGGCAAGAAACTTTCCGCGAGCGCACCAACTCCCCGAAACCCTAACCCTGGATCGGGTTCTCTAGCCTAACGTGCCGAGCGCCGAGCGCCGCATTCCGCCTCCCCTTGCAGTTTGCTCGAGTATTTCTCTATCAGTGCGTATCCGTCTAGAAAGGAGATGTGGTACTAGTAGTTGCAAGGACACAGCAGGAAGTCAGAGGATACATACATGGGCACATACGAATTGACGATTTCTGACCGTGGGATGTTTCTGGTACTCTACATGGTCAGTGAGGGGTTATCTGCGGATATCCGTGGACAAGGCTTGAGTAGCGGCCGTTGCCCTGATTTATCTTATCTTATCAAACAAGTGCTCGTCCAGACACGGAAAGTGTCGTTACGCTGAGAAAGTAAAGCACAGTAGACACTAACTAATACATCAAAGTCTTCAAATGCTACATTGAAACTACATGATTTATCCCACCGAATCATTTGAATACGTATACATGTTCCTGTCCATGCTTCAAGAAATACGATGATCTGGTAAATTCAAAGGATCAGTGTCTTCGACAGTGTCTTCTACAATAAAGAAAATAACGGTGAACAGTCGGTCACTCCAGTGCTGACTACATCTCGTCCTCGTCCTCTGCGTCGTTGGAGTCGGCAGGCCACTGGATTTCCGCTTGTTTCGCCTCCCGAGCCCTCTTTGTCTTGGCCGAGCGATGTGCTGAGTCCGATCGGGATGAAATATTGCCAGTCGCCGCGCAGGAGGCCCCGATACCCATGTGACACGCGACGTAGTGTCGAACCATCGTCTGCCGGCCCGTCACAAAGCTGGCATCATGCTTACACGCGCATAGATAGTTGGCGTCCCCGTCCCTCTTTGGGATGTGGCACTTCCTGACGTGTGCGAGCGCTTCGCTCCGCGTGAAGGTGATGGGATTGTCACCGTTGGCAGTCTCGCAATTGTCCCATGTGCATGGTCCCCTGAGCACCACAGCCTTCCGCCTGGCTCCCATGCATTTCGGCTTTTCGCTGCCCGATTGCAATTTATTACGGGCAGCCTTCGCCTTCGCGTACGGCGCGGCCGCGTTGCGAATCTTCTTCTGCTTCCGCGTGCGCAAAGGGCCCGGCTCAGGAGACGAAGAGTTCGTGGACCGATCAGACGGAGGAGGTGTCGGTATAAAATGTGCAGGCTGGTCCGAAGCCGGCACGATCGAGCACGAGGATTCATCGTCAGCGTCATCGGTCGACGACTGAGGCAGACGCTGGTACTGCTGAAACACTGCGTGCTGCAAGTGTGAATCTTCCGGAGCGAGCATCATCAACTGCCGCGGGTTCGTGAACTCGTCAGGGTACGTCCTCATGAACCGCTGAAGTGCCGCGTTTTGTTGTTGCTGGATCACATGCGGATTTTGGGGAGGGTGATGATTCGGAAGCTGTATGGGGATCGGCTGCCGTGATATGGGTTGCGGCTGGGGCTGTGTATGCTCGGAGTAGGAAGGCGCCTGATATTGATCGGTATACGGTGGTGGAGGTTGACGGTATATCTGCAGGTACTGAGCATGTGCCTCCGCAGACGGGCGAGTGGCAAGGTTAACGGCTGGGCGGCATAGGATGTTCAGCCTCGAGTCAAGGCTCGATCTTTGCGCAGGAACAGCCGCGGGACGATCGTACGGCGTTGCACCGTGTCTTGCCTGACCGCGTACATGAGCGGTGCGAACGGCCTGACCGTGCGAGTGTTCGGGGGTGGCAGCTTGATGCTGAGCCGCAGGTGGCGTACGGGCTTGCTGCTGGGCTCGAACCATTGCAGCCCGGACGGACTGTGCGTCATCGTGAAGCGTTGGCTGCTGGAGGGCAGCCGGAGAGGGCTGTAGGGTATGTTGCTGGATACGAATTCGACCCTCTTGGACGGCTTGAACGTATTGGGTCCAGAGCAGCTGCTGGATGGTGGGCTGGTGAGCAACGGACGGCTGCACGCTGCGCGCCTGAACGCGGGTATCGCCAGAGCGGGTAACCTGAGCGTGAGGCAGCATAACATGCTGCTGAGCGTAAACGGGTTCAACGAGGAGTGCCTGCGCGTGCGGGTACCTCCAAATCACCGGTTGCTGGGGAGTACGCGGATTTATATGCGGCTGCGAAGCATCGAACTGGGGGCGAGCAACGCCAGGAAGGGCGGCATGTCTGCCGAAAGACGACGCGGGTTGATAAGCAGTCGATAGGTGCGACGCAGGTGGATGCGAAGTATGTGGCTGAGGTGTCGCGTTCACCGTCTCGGGCAACGGTAAGTCGGACGGCTGGGCGTGATCATTTCCTGAGCGGGCGTCCCGGGAGCCAGAAGGCGACACATCCTTCGGAGAAGCTGAAGCTTGTTTGATAAACGGACCGAATGCGGATGGAGCCGGGAGCACTTGATTCTTCCCATAGTTGATATAGAGCCACTCGAGTAGTTCCGAGGCCTTGGAAGGAGCACCGTTTCCCAGATTCGGGATGCATCCGTCTACTTCCTTCCCATCGAGTGTGAGTAGCCTTGGATCGACGCTTGAAGCGGGGCAGGGATGAGTAAGAACCATGAGCTAGGAGGACAGAAAGTTGTCGTACCAAAGTTGCACAATGGCAGCGTCTCTCGCGCGTCTTGCAGGCAGAGATACTTTCGGGTCAACTTCTATCGGTATAGGCGCCGTAACGTTCGAGTCTGCAGGAAGTTCTTTATCGTGTACCGGGCCAGTAAGGCTATTGAAAAATTAAAGGAATAAGACACAGCGGGTCTTCAACGAATACAACCCGTCGCACCTGACTGTAGAGCTGATTGGTGAATGACTTGTGCGGCTTTTCTGCGAGGTCGACAAGGAGGCGCCATGCGGGTCTTTGGCCGCCGGAGAGGGTAGAGCCGTGGCGGTCTGGTTTGGCGTGACCGGTGGCCTAATATACTCGTATGAGAAAGATATAATGGTGGGATGTAAGCAACCCACGTCTGGTTTATTCCCAACCAGGCCCAGTTGACAAAGGATCTCCAATTGAACTTGTCGTCCATGTTGAGTCTGTCGAGGTGGAGGAACGAGACGCGACGATCAAGTTGATGAAAGTTGTTCGTAAGGGCAGACAGAACGGAGAGAGATGTGGGCTAGACCTGAGCGTATGCGATGAAGAGCTGAAGAGCGCTAGAAGAGGGATTGCGGGGGAAGGAGTAGAACGCGTTGCTACAGGTATTTTGTACGAGGGCTACACTCCTTCGTCTTTCAACCGAGGCGTTGTACGGTAAAGACGCGCAGCGCGTTGTTTCCACAGTTCCTATGCTCGTGACGCGCGCGTCGGCTCCGGGAAGATGCTCGA
The DNA here is from genome assembly GCF_000264995.1 of Punctularia strigosozonata HHB-11173 SS5. NCBI lineage: Eukaryota > Fungi > Basidiomycota > Agaricomycetes > Corticiales > Punctulariaceae > Punctularia > Punctularia strigosozonata. Next base: position 521,096 of record NW_006767448.1, on the reverse strand, counting down.
ACGTGACCGCGTTCCTGTCTGCGCGTACCCAACTCCTTTCAGTATGTGACGCTCTCACAGCGGGAACATGCGAATAGTTTTGCCCAGGAAATCACCTCGTCTGGGCCGGCGTAATGGAGTATAGACCGCTTTCGTTCCCTATGTCGCCCGGAGCGCTAAGCAGAACGAGGTCAATGCGACAATGCGACATGTGACATATGCACAAAGCCCCCCCCCCCCCCATTCCTGATTCTCCGTACATCAGGATAGATCAGGATGTCCTCCTGCGTCGTCTTTGTTCTCAAGCAACAAGAGCTTGGCGCGCGCAGTGCAATGCACCGCTAATGCAGGGGTAAAGTTCGACAAAGCGTTGTTGGCGATGCGAGTTCGGCTTGCTGGAGGATAGAGCCAGCCAGCGCCGACATGGGCACCTTTTGAGGGGCTTCTTTGTTGTTTATCAAGGCTGGTGTTGTCAGACAGTTGCAAGCCAGAGTGGATGGACTACCAGAGTCTAAGACGCATCGCAGCCAGCACCGTAGCGCCCATCGAGGAAGCACCGGGCGGCCCCGACGTCAGCCGACGCCGGCACGTCATGCTGACTAATCAATCGGCGACGCCGAGCTCGATGTTCTCCGATCAGCTGTAGGTGATGCACGCTATTATCCACACTAAGCTCTGCGCTACATTACTTATCTGCCTCCCTACGTTCACCAGCGACGCGGGCTTCCGACACGACACTGCCACTTGAGGGCCGGATGCGAGGCATGACGCGAAAGAAGGTCGCGGAGAGCTTGCTCCAGGTCAGCACAGGCGTATCGGCGAACTGTGAAGCGAAAACCAAGGAATATCGATGAAACTTGGTGAGATATCGAGCTCTAGATTACGCCTGAGAACTCTGCTTTGCAACCCTGAATTGGGGAGATCGAGATCAAGAGCAGGGTCATCGCAAAGTCGAACCGATGCGAGAGTCTCAACCTCCCAAACTGGAGAGACTATCCTCTTGGTGGATTGAACCATTCAACGGGACTATCGTGGAATACTGGCGATGGGATTCATGAAAAGGCGCCAACTACCGCCACGAGACAGCCTAAATTTGTACTGCCTCCCTCTCGGTCTCAGCCCAAAGTTGATGTTTGAACGCAACGTGAACGCCCCCGGAGCCGACGGTGCAACCTCTCTCCGGAGACAAGTTTCTGAGATGGTCGTATTGGGTGCCAGCGAGTAGATACGGCGCATGAACATGGTGTACTTCTATAAGATGCTGCTTACGGCTCACGATTGCTTGCAACACTATTTAGCACTTCCCTCTATCCCCGGGAGTGCGATAATCTCAGGAAAGCTGCTGACAACGTCTCACATACAGGATGACCTCCTATGTCAGGCATTAGCGCCAATGTCACCGTATACACTGCAGTCAATGATCTTCGTTGAATCATCCAACCCTGACGACGCAAAAATAGGAGCTGCGATGGCGTAGTCAGTGAGCGGTTGATCGTAGTAATTTGTGCGAAGACAGTCCCGAACCTGACTTGTAATGGGTTCGCCTCCTAGAATTTCGCTGCCTGTTTCTCCCGAACCTCCTGCAGCCAAACCGCCAGGAGCCTGATCTGTTATCCCCAGTTACAACTAATTGAAGGGGGACCTGTTGAATTCAGATAATTGGGCATAATTTGCATACTTTGGTGCAATCAGTACAATTACTTCTAAGTATCTCCAACCTCAGCTAATTCTAGCTAATTTGTACCATGAGGATGTTCCTGATGTCATCCGGATGAGAGGGAAGCCGTTGTCCGACGCGATGATGTTGTTTCCTTGAGAGTATTGCTTGAGAGATTGGCGCGCGTTGAGCCTGGTGAAGGTCGACATATTTGTGTCAGCGACGTGCTTTGCGCATGGACATGCAACCGTACATAGCCAGAAGAGAGCTGGCATAGACTACAATCAACCTATCTGCCTTGTCCGTTTACACAGATAACATAATTACTAACTTATGGCTATTCACGAAGCTGTAGATTGTCGGGCATAGTAACAAATTTGGTTTCTTACGATGAGTATGGTCATATGGCCACCCACTGCATAGGATATACGCATATGCGGATGGCCAGCTCCGCCATACTGGTGAGGGCTCCTGTCGTAATTACACTACGTGATCATGCGGTTGAGCAACGTGTTTGTTCTGTGCGGATAGCGAGTCAAATTTCGAAAAGGAGGGCCAACAGGAGGAGGAGAGTACCGTTTAATACCCGTTTGCCAAGTGGACAGGTAGTACGACATTGCAATCGCAATTACTATGTCATTTACGGCTGCCACAGCCAGTGATCCGGTGTCGTAATTCTATGTATCGGGATAATTAGTAGCGTAGGTCGAGCATGAGCAAAACATGATCAGACCGTGATTTTATGAAACTGCGCGTCCTTCGGATATTTGAACCTACAACTCGTTACAATGACCTGCGCATGAGTCTACTCGTGGATATTACTCACGTTAAGGCCATGACAACTGAAGGTATGAAACATCAGAGATGTTAAGAAGCGCTGCTCTCGCCTGACTCACTCATCTCGAGGACTACAATGAAAACAGTTACAGTCAGAGTAAACTGTAGGGCTCTAAGTATCATGATCCTGTTATTCACATTTTCTCGTAACTTTCAGGACGACTTGCAACCCCTTTATGTATGTTCGATGGGAAGACGCTGTAGACTGCACGAGTGGCGTACGTGCAGCGCAGCAACCGGCTGTTCCGCTACCGGGACCTCGTCGGCAATCTACCTATCTACCTACCTTGAGGCTGTTCCAAAGGGATGTTCCTTGATAGGTTACAATAGTACCTTGATTAGCTGACGAGTGAGCGAGCATGGTTCTGAGCAGATCATAACGTCCGACGATCCGATCCCTCATCTCAGCAACGCAATAACTGAGGTAACAGCTGATGTTGTATTACACGAACATAATCTATAGAAGGGACATCCGATCATCTCGCGCGCACCCGGAAAAACATCCCAGCGCTCGAACATACCGACCGCCGATCCAACGAATAAAACTAAACCGCTTCCTTTCCACCGCGCATCCGGGGAGCCTAAAGACGTCCCTGATGCAGCTCGACCGCAGGCTCCGCCACGATATATCCAAACCCGCCATTGCCCGCCGCCCTCCTCACCTCCCCAACGCACCACCCCGCACTCGCCCACAACGCCCGCATCTCGCGTGCGGTACGCTCCTGCGCGTTGAACATGGAGAGCATCTTCACATCTCACACTCAGCGCTGCGCGTCCACGGGTGGGAAAAAAAGAGGCGCAGAGTGGACATACCGTCATGTCCATATAATGCCCACACGCGCTCGCCCTTCCACCATTCGCGAGCAGAGGCCAGTCCCATGCACCGTCTGCTCCTCGCCCGCCGAGATGGCAAGCCTCGCCCAGAACGTGCTCCCCGACTACGAGCCTCGCGCCGGGCTTGGCCACCTCCCTCAACCGACCCAGGATGCGCCTCACGTCCGCATCCGGCCAATCGTGCGTAATGACCCGGAGCAAGAACACATCCGCCTCCCTCGCCACGCGCGGCTGCTCGTCGAAAAAGTCGTGTCCTGGACCAGAACCAGACCAAACCAACCAAGATAAAAAAGGTCAGCCTCTATCCAAAAGAACAAAAAAAAAAAAGGAAAAAAAAAAAAAAACGCGCACCCTGAAACACGACCCTACCCCCCTCCACCGCCCCGGGAAACTGCACCTTCCACACCTCCCTCCCCATCTCGCACACCCTCGCGCGGTCCTGGACCACGAACCTCAGCGCCGGAAACGCGCGCGCGAGCCGCATCGCGTGGCTCCCCACCCCGCCCCCCACGTCGACCACGAGCGCGCCAGGCTCCAACGACGCCCAGTCAAAACCTTGGCAAAACAAAAAACAAAGAAGCACAGTGTCAGATACAGTGTTGCAGGAGGAGAGGGTGAGGAGGAGGAGGAGGAGGAAGAAAGAGGTCAAACTTACCGTCCAAAATCCCGCTCTCGCCTTCCCACCGCGCGCTCCCCCTCATCGCCGCGCCGAACCGGTGCAGCCGCGAGCAAAACGTCAACGCGCGTTCTTCCCCTTCTTCTCCTCCTTCTTCCCCTTCTCCTTCTTCTCCTTCTCCTCCTTCGCCCCCGCCCGCCTTCGCGCACGACTCGAGCCACGCAAAATACGGCTCGTCCGTCCCGAACGCGCGCGCAAACGCCGTGGTCACGACCGGCACCGGCGTCGTCTTCTCTTCGGCCTCGGTCCCGGTCTCGGTAGCAGAGTCGGAAGCGGTCACCAAAGGCGCGTTCGAGGTCGAACCCCTTCGCGCGCGCTTCGCCGCCCAAGACGGGGGATGCCGAAACCCCAACCCCAGCCCGCTCGCCTTCCCGCTCCCGCCTGCCCCCTCGTCCCCCCCACCACCCGGACCGCCGCCTCCTTCGTCTCTCCCTCCCTCCCTCGTCATCTTCATCTGCATCGCCCCGAGATCCAACGGACGCGCCCACGAGAACGTCTGCGAGGCGGGGACTCTCCACGGCGACGACGAGCTCGCGAGGATCGTCGCCGATCCCGATCCGGCTCCCTCGGCGGGCGGGGCGGTGAGCGGGGAAGAAGAAGGCGGCGGCGGCGGGCGTTTTCTGTTGCTACCATCGCGCTTGCCTTCCGCGATATCGAAGGGGTGGTGGGCAGAAGGAGGCTCGCAGCCAAAGTGCGAGCCGGAGCCGAAGCCGGGGCTCATGAGCACGTCCCTCTGTCCCTCCCTCTCCCTCTCCTTCTTCCTCTCCTGCAGGACTTGCTCTTGCTCTTGCTCTTTCTCCTTCTCTTGAACGCGAGTCTGTACTCGTGCTTCAGGCGTGACGTCCTGACTAACGGGTTTACGGAGGAGAAGCAGGTCCTCCCCCGGGTCGCCAAACAGCGACTCGCGCGACGTGCCGCTCCCGAACGAGCGCAGCGTCGGCAAGACCTGGCCGCCGCGACGATGCGGCCGGCGGGTCGGCGGTCTGTCCTCGGGAAGGCGGAGGAGGGCGTCGGCGAGGTACGCCGAGGACTTGAACAGCTCGTCCGTGCTACAGAGCAAAGAGGGGTTGTCAAAATGCATCGTAAGGTTTTTTTTTTCGGGATGTCGGTGAAGGGGGGAAGGGGGGGGGGTGGGCACGTACTTGAGCCCTACGAAAGCGGCGACGCCGTCCGTGTCGGCGTACTTGGAGTCCGGGTTGGACAGGATCTCGGCTACGGATTTGCCTGCATGCCCGCCCGCCCCACCCAACGTATCACCGATCAGCGATGGCGCGGTAGAGGAACGGTATGATAAATAAGAAAGAGACGCGCACCCGTGTCGATGTACGACGAAAGCCGGTTGTTGGCGAACACGTCCGGCGCGCGTTCGGCCAGGACGTGGTGCGTCGCGAGCAGGCGGAGCACGTGCGCTGAGCGTTCCACAATGTGATTTTGATTTGAACCGAGGGGATAGGCCGTCAGCGACGATATGCGTATAAAAACTGGTGAAAAAAAAAGTGGAACGCACCGAGAGTGCGGGAGTCGATGGGATACGGGACCCGGGCCGCGATGCGTTCGACGTGCAGACCGTCCGGGCCGGCTTCGCGCAGGATCTCGACGACGTGGGATGCTTCGAGGACGCGCATGCAGGCCGGGAGGTGGTACGTCATCGTCGCGTCGCTAAAACAAACAAAAAAAAAAATCGACTTCGCTCAGGCCCCCCCAAAAAAACGAAGGGAACGGAAAAGAGATTTTTATTTTTTGCCCTTACCATATGGTGAGGAAAGGGTTCTGGACGGCGGCGGTGAGCTGGCCTGCGGCGGCGACGATGCGGGCGCAGGCGCGGGCGACGGCGGGGTCGTGGAGGAGCGCTTCGGAGGGCGAGGACGGGTCGTAGGGGGCGGAGAGCGAGGGGAAGTCGGGCGGCGAGGTGCCGTCGGGATCGGCGTCGGGCGGGTGTAGGGGGTGGGGAGCGGCGGAGGCGGTGTAGGTGCGCTGGATGTCGTCGAGCGCGGTGCCGATGAGGGCGTGCAGGGCGCGGAGCTCGGCGAACGTCATCGGGGGGGGAGAGCGATGGGGGCCTACCGATGGTGGGGGGGTGTCGCGCGGGCGGGGGGAAGGCGTGGGGGGTGGGGGGGGGAGGAGAGTAGTGGAA
>NW_006767448.1:486774-514415 GCF_000264995.1 Punctularia strigosozonata HHB-11173 SS5 | reverse complement strand
GCGAGGCGTCGCGGGAGGGGGGGGGAAGGGTGTAGGCGCGCCATCGCGATTTTCGCGGGCGGCGGGCGGACGAGGACGCGGGCGGGAGGAAGAGTGCCATGTTCGGCCGACAGGCGTGACGACCGAGTCTCTCCCTTCGTGGCGTTTGGAAACGCGATCAGCGCCGGTGCGGATCCCGGCGTTGAGTTTCATCAGCCGCGGAAGGGCGCAGGCACACACAGGGGTGTTGAATGCGACCTCGGGCGCGATAGCGTTTCCGATGCCCTGACGTACGTGAGCCGTCGTGTGGTTGAGCGCCTTGAGGCAAGGGAGATAATGGGACGAGCGGTGAACAAGAACCGGCGGTCTGAACCGTGAAACGCGAGCGAACACGGAGATGACGGAGAGGCGGTTGGCTCTGTCGGAGGACGCGGATCCGGAGAAAGCTGACGCGACGTCATGGAGACGTGCGTAACACGCGTTCGCGCGTTCGTTTAGACTCGACGCTGTTGACAGAGAAGCGTGGGCGGCGATGCGAACGCGCTCTCTGGGGAAGTCGCAGTTCTTGTTCAGGTCGAGCACGGTGTCTTGCTATATAGCCTTTCAGATTCAGACGGATCATTGATGCTTTGGTACATGAGGAAGACTCGATGGTTCGCTCCGACGAGTGTACATGAGGGATATCCATATCCTGAACTGCAGGTATCAGTACTTTTGCGGTAGGTTGTACAGCGAATCGGATCACGCACCGAAGTCAGGTCAACCCGCCGACGCGGACCGCCAACTCCTGTTCAAGTCATCCCACAGATCCAACCCAACCAGGATCTCTCCATTACAGTTGACGTAGACAGCCGCCACGTCCTGGACACACTCTCGCGTCGTACAAGAACGACGCGAAGAAGACGCCCCGTCGCGTGGCGAAGGATAGAATCGAGCTTCAGGGTGGACGTGGCCAGTCTCCGCTCCAATCGTACCGCGATTGAATTTCATTCATCACTTCCAGGTTTCGTTGAACCGCGCTAGCGAGGTCGTCAAAACATTGTCAGAAGACGCCGGCGCCTTGCTAGCGCTGATCCAGCAAATCATGCATGATGACTAAGCAACATAAGCGCCCAAATCGAAACAACGAAACGGTCCGCGTCACCGGCGAGTGTGCGAACCGCTCTTATTTGTCTCCTCGCATCTCGTGCAGCACCCCTACGGGCAACAGCGATCGAACGGCATACGCGCAGGAACGACGTTCCAGGACACGATCGATCGATGTGCACCGAGTTTGTGCGGCTCGCGCGACCACAGACAAGGCCCTGAAACGTGGCGAAACGGGCATTGTTAGATGCGCCCGTTACACAGACGTTTCTACAAGCCGATGGTGCTCCCGTTAGCGACCATATATACAGGCGATACGATCCGTACGTTCCCCAGTTCAACCCGGGACCGGAGATCGCAACGCTTCTTCCGCGTTTTATCGCGCCCCATCCTTTTTTCCAAAACGACGCGTAAAACCCCGGTCCGCCGGCAAATCCAGGCTTCAGATCATCGAGTACAGCAAATACCTCCGTTTGCCTCGCGCCTGACCCGTACGACTGCGTGCAGGGCGATAACGTGTAGCGAACTGTGGTCTGCTCCTCGCTCTTCTCACTTTTGTGTCCCAATTTCCGCCCCAGTCACAGCCGGTGCGTACTACTACGTCCGTTTCTAGATTGCCTTTTACCCACGCTTGAGCAAACTAACCGGGCAGGTACAGACCTCCACCTCGTTCCCGGTGCACTCCAACAACAGTCTCGAACAGACGCTCCATAGCAACCTGTCTCACATCCCGATTCTCAAAAGGAAACAACGCGCCAACAGAGGTTATGTAACATGACGCTGCGATCGCCCCCCCCCCCCCCCCGCGTCCTTCTCTCTCTATACTAGGTTTGCGACTCGCGATGGGCCGCACATCCCCCCCCCCCCGTCTTTGTCCCTGGAGTCTTGGTGCCGCCGTTAGCCACCGGAGGAGACGTCAGGGCTAGGAGACCCCTCCGGTTCATCTGGGCGCACAGGACTGCAAGACCTTCATTACTACTCCTCCACTGTCTTTAGGATCGTCATTTGTGTCGACACTCGTTCGTGGTTGGTGCGAATACGTCAGGGTTCGTATAACGGGCATCCACCGCGAAAGAAAAAAGCAAACGCCTGGAATCTTTCATAGGATCGAAACCACCCCTCCTGCCGCCGATCTCCGTTCGTGGCCCCCGCGCCTACATGTCATTGCCATGCGCGAAGGGCCTCCGCCCCGCGCTGTCATCTCCGCCTCTCACGCGGCCTGTGGCTGAAACGGCCTGGCAAAGGGGAGGCTCGAGGACTTCGCTGTCGCAGATCCATCGAAGAGATGAACGGTGGCTCTTCGTCGCGGCCTGCTGCCGATAGAAGTCGACTCGTGAGTCATCCCTGCCTCTCCTTTGATCCTGTGGGCTGTGGCACGGTCTGATCTATGGGCGACAGGCGTTCATGAAGCTACTATACCCCTTAGTCTTCACATTAGCTGCACACTGTGGGTGCGCACGCGACCTCTAGTACCCTCTCTGGAACTCGCACATCCAACAATGGGGCCTCAGAATACTTACGGCACTGCAAAGGTCCGCTCGTGCATTGTCCAGATGCGCTGTATTCTCTCACAAGAGGCAATCTGACCAACTTTCATTTCCACTGTGGAAGACGCAGCAAGCCACCGGCTCACCCCAAGAGGCGCTGTGTGCGGTGGCTACGAAATCTAGAATCCCTCGCGCTTTCCTCAAGGCGCGACTACGAGGCCACTACCTGAAAACCAGCACAAAGAGACTCGGCGTTATTCCGCCTCCGGTATCATCCTGGCGCACCTTTGACGCAGAGCCGGGCTTCCTTTGGCTTTCATTTCCCAAACTTTTTTTGCTTTGGAAAGCCTTGCATCCAGTGGCCGGAGGGGCTTACTTTCCGACATATAAGCCTCGACGCTCTGCGCTTGATATCAGCCACTCCAACGCCCTGCGATCTCCTCAAGAACCGACTCCTCGCTCGCCCCGCCTCTCATCTCTTTCATATTTTTTTTCCCTTGCTCTCTACTCGTATATTTTCCTTCCAGCCCGTGTTTCTTCACCTGCGTCATGTCCTCTTCATACCAATCGTCCCGTAATCAGCCACTTCCCTGCTATGATCCGCCTTCTCTCGCCCAGTCCATCTACGACCAGATTCACGCACAGCCGATCTACGGCTCGCTTCACGAATCGAACAATGACCTTCACGCGCGCCTCCCGTATGTTCAAATGATATCCTCCGCGCTGCCCTCTGCTCACCGATTTGTAACTCGTCCATCGCTCAGATCCTCCTCTTTCGCTCAGCTTTCCTTGACGGATACACCTCCGCCACACGACCTCGCCCACAACGCGATGACTTTCGAGCCCGACCCTTTCTCCATCCCTCCCGCGCCTCCTCCCACCTCTGGAGCATCATCCGACGACTGGAATGAAGAACTGGAAGCCTGCTTCCAAGCTCTAATGCCAGAGTCGTTCGACGACGACGCCGCCTACATGCATCCGGTGTCCGCCGACCACCCAGCGTTCGCCGCACTGTCGTCGTTGCTCATCCCGTCGCAGCCGCCCCGCCACTCTCCGGTCGCGCCATCCGCGAACGGCTGGTATGACCTCTCCTCGGGGCAAGCGGTATCCTACAATCAGCCTGTGCCCGTCACCACACAGCCATCTATCTCTGCGCCGCCGCCGACGCGCGGACATCCTTCGACTTTGATGTCCACGGACCGCTCATCCAACGCTTTTCATGCGCAACCCGTCGCGGCTCATCCCGATTTGCGGCTCGCGCACGGCCGTCCTTCGGGTTCGCCGCCGCCGAGCAATTGGCTGAATTCGCCTTTACCCTCGAGGTACGCGTCTCACGAAAATGACATATCGCCGTCCTGACTTGCTCGTACGCCAGTTACCAGCCAATTCTCGCCCTAGACGATGAGAACATGTGGCCTCTTCCCTCTATCAGCCGTGCTTCGGCATTGGGCGCCTCGAGGCCAGCGGTAGTCTCTCAGACCCCTTGGGAGGAGTGGCTCCGTGCGGCTCCAGCAGTGCCCGGCGGTTACTCCCAAATCAACTCCGAGTCCTCTCATGGTTTTTCACCCGAGTATGGAAGCGCACATCAGTCGGCCTACCTCCCGATCAAGCAACCCCGACTCCACATTTCCAGCACAGGATCTTCCACCCGTCCGCCACCTTCGGCTCACGTTTCTTGGGAAGACGTTTACAGGCAAGCGCACGAAGCCAGCGCATGTCAGGCACATCCAGATCTGGCTCTGTCGTCGATCGCGTCAGGCACCTCCAATGCGAGTTCATCGTTACCGCCGGCGTCGTTGTACGGACAAGCACCGGCCTCAGCGCCTGCCGTTCTCAGAGACAATTTCTGGCAGATAGATCCAAACCCGACCCGAACCCCCCTTGCGCCGGGCCCCTCCCGCACCCCTTCGCTATGTTCTTCCTCTTCGTCGAACGCGTCGTACTCTTCCCCACCCACGCCCACCGGCTTCGGTCAACATCCTGCCCAGGCGGGACCGCAGATCGCGTCGTACGCGCCTCCCGATTCGATGTCGATGGCCTTCGAACAGCGCGCTCCCGCCTCTGGTCCACAGCGGACCGCGAAGAAACCCCGCCTGAAGCGGGTCGTCCCCGAAAGACTCGCCGACAGAGCCGAGCGCTCAGGACCTATTCAATGTCCGTGGCCGGACTGCCGGAAAACCTTGCACCTCGATGTGGAGTGGCACCTCACGGGCCATGCGATGAAGTACAAACAAACCCACGGCTATTGTGCCTGCCCGTCTCCTCGTCCGCGGTGCCGTCTCGGTGACGGCACAGGGAGACGCTTTGCGCACCCACGTACGCTCGCGCGCCACATGACGACCATGTCGCATTGTCAGGAGGGGAGGTACGGTTGCAAGTGCGATAGTCCCGACTGCAAGTCTACGTACACAAGGTCCGACTCTTCCCATCGCGGTGGGGTGACTCATCTCACGAAGAAGCCAAAGACGCGATCCAACGCGCGGGCCGCTGGTGGGCGCGGTCGAGCTGGCAAAGGAAAGAAGATCATGTCCTCCGAAGATATTCTATAATCGACCTACAGAGATTCCAAGCATCAGATACCCTCTCGCAATGTACCCTTTTCGTTATGGATTTCCTGTTTTTTTTCTAGTATATCTCAGCTTAAGTTAGAGATCAGTGTTTCATGTTGACCGCGGTTATTGTATTATACACCCATAATCAAGATACAGACTCCGACGTTGCTAAATCCATCTGAGACGAACGAACCATCTCGCTCAGACCCCTCGAAATCGCGCTTAGTCAGCATGGATCAACAAGCGCCCCTTTTGCCCGTCTTTCCTCACCGCATCCACCGTTGAGCTGGTTGGAAAACGCATTGCTGCCATCTCCCAAGCTGTCACTTCGAACGCTGCATCCATCATGATATTGAATCGCTCTGTCTCGTGTTGCCGAGTCGTATCAGCGGCAGCCACATCTCAACTTGCCGCCGGTCTCAAGTATAACGACCCCTTCCGCTCTCTCGTGGAATGCGACGAGAAATGACCTCTCGCAATCATATGGTCCCTTCCCCCCCATTTTGACGTGTTCCTTGTCGGCTACAAACATGCGAGTTAACTAGTTTTTGTTGTGGTTGAACATTGTTAGCTACTCAAATGCATGTTTCACTTCACTGCAGGACTCCGTATTATATATGATTATTCTTTGCAGCTGATAAGAAGCCCTCAAACATATATTTGCGCTGGACACCTTTCCTTTTGTGCACAAATATCGCTCGCTCCCATCCAACTCTGAACGGGATTTCTCACCATTGAATACCCCGCAAACTTATATCACCGTGGCTCATAGATCCCTTCTCAGCGCACGGCCTCTCGTCCACGCCCACACTGCAGTTAAATCGTCGTGCTACTGGCCCTACACGTCGTTTTTGCGATCACGACTGACTTTCGGAGGTAAGTATACAGACATCTTATACCGCATTACACTTACTGCTGCCATAAGGACGATGATACTCCGGACGATCGTCCAACTTTCTACCTCTTCCGCGTGGGTCGCAGCCAGTCAGCTCTTACGAAGCAGCATAGTCCAGCTAATGCTAGAAGAAATCCTGCGGGTGTTCACGTTGCGGTATATCAATGCAAGCCATGGTTATCAGCTTGGTTATGCACGCTGACTCTCTTCCTTTGACCAGGATACTGTTTGCCAAGCACGCTTGCCCTGATTTTCTCCGATCGTCCGTACCCGGCAGATTAGAGGATAGTCCGTTGGTCAGCGTGCACAATACGGTCGGTCTGTGCCTTTGTGTATCCCTCCTGCTTGTTGTCACGGATATCAGAGAAATCGCTTCCAACTCTTCCTAACTCCAACGCCCTTCTCATCGAGAGTCGGCCTCCCTTCGATGTGTTCATTCTTACGCATTACATTTGGCCGGAGGTATGTTCTTCCTCACCGCTCGTTGGAGCCATCTTGACGGTTGATTAGTCGACGGTCCGCAAACATGGACGCCGCAGATACCGAAGTCAGTATGGAGTGCATCTCGGTGCAACGAGGCGCAATACTCATGCGTGTTGGACAGATCTCGTGTTGGTATGCCCCCGGAGTCCTGTTGGGAAGTCATTTCTGGTTGGAATGCTACCTGTGGAGTTACCGAGGTTGTGACTTTGTGTCAGGAGATCGGGTAGGTTCTCGCTCGTCATTCATACGAGCCCTCAATAATATCAGTGTACTAACCTCCGCTTGCGGTGTAGATTATCCCGCGCACTGGAACCGCCACGTGGTATCCGAGTCCCATCAACGATGCAACGTGACTGTAGTTCAGCGATGCTTTCTCCCGGCGCACTGGAGGCCGGAACACTTTTTGCTCAGTTTTGCTCTGGTAGAGTACGGAACCGACGGGCTCTCGTACTACCACAGGGTACGTCTGACTGCGAGACCGATTTTCGTGATATTTATACGAACACTCCTTCAGATCCTTTCCGTGACGTTCGCCAGCACATCAAGGTTGAGCGTGACACGGAGAAGACCGGCATCATCGTCTGCCGAGCAACGAATGCTCTGTGGGTCCAACGTCCTCGCTTGCTCTGTATCACCGATGATCGTCGTCGGTGGATCGTCGCCCGTGGTCGTCTATGGGCCAACGTCGCTCTTCGTACTCTGTTGCGCGCCAAACACCTCCAGGATGACCAGCTCTTGGCGAAGACAGCCTGGTGAGGCGCGTCACGCGCCCTTTGCCGGAGTATAAAATGACGCCTCGAGGTGTGTCTTTGTCTACCTCCTGTTTGCCTACGACTTTCCCCTTCTCAAAGCTACTCTCGTGTTTAAATAATTCATTCACGACCTCTGCTCATTTTCACGATCACGAACATATTCCAATATCTATAACGCCGATCAAGCGTTGCTTTCCAATCGGCACGTCTCATAAGCTCTTTGTGATCATGCCCTCCTCCGAGTACGCTTGCACCATCTTATCTACGATTCATTATCTTTCATAGCACTCGCTGATCAACGCTCTAGGAATGATGATCCGGATAAAGAACAACGGCCGCCATGGATGACCGGCGGGAGATCCGCTCCCTGTGACCCGGGGCCGAAGAGAACTCGGCAGTATGACATAGCTCCCGTACAGCTGAGGTGCGACTACAACGAGCCACGACATCGTGTGTTCTGTCTGTTGACAAAGCTTCTATACTCGTAGCCCACCCCCCAAACGGCAACGCTTGTATGTCCGTACGCCGAGTCCGGGTCCCGAGATGGTGGATGACCGTGGCGCATCTAGGTACGTCCTCCTTCATACTATATACGCGAGCGCCATCTAATCGCATACACCCGCAGACGTTCGTCATCACAGCCATCCCCCAGCCGACGTCCCTTGCAGGAGCTCAGTCTCAGCAATCAAGTTTACGGAGTCGCTGACGCTCATTCTGGCTTGGACCGCCGTTCTTCTCCTGGTCCTTCTTCTCGCGTCGATGTAGAGCAAGATTCCGTACCTTCCTCGGCTCTGCTCCCTTCAATAAACGCCTTGTATCCTCGAACGACATGGGAGCGCGATGTCCAAAACATCCCGTCTGCCCAGGCGAGGCAGCGCAGCCCCTTCCTGCATCCCGTTCAACGTTCGCAGGATGATCCCCTCTTTCTGGCAATGGGACTCGGGGCGGTATTGTATTGCGGTGGATCTCAGCCTGTCTCCGGATTCGCGAACGTCGCTCTTCGTGATGAACGAGGAACAACGCCCACTGGGACCCGTACATCCTTGTCATCAACGAATCAATCCGCTGTGTCAGGACCAACGGCCCCTCTTCCGACCCCTCCCCGTCGTCACGGCTCTCAACCTCCGCCTGGAGTCGCGACCCGGGCTTCCGCTTCTCATGACGGTCAAGGAACAGAGGCCGCTGGTACCGCTCTTCATGACGGTCGAGGAACAAAGGTCGCTAGTACCGCTCTTCATGAAGGTCAAGGGACAAAGGCCGCTGGTACCAGTACACACCCCGAATCCTGGTCATCGGCATGGTTATCGGCAAGTAGATCTGCTTTGTTAGGATCATCGATCCTTCCTCCAGCGACTCCTCGTCGCGGTGCATCTCGGCCTCTGCATGAATGCGCGACCAGGGCATGTGCTCTTCGTGACGGTCAAGGAACAACGCCCGCCTGTGCAGGTACTAGCACATGCTCTACATCGTGCACATCGGCAAGTCAATCTGCCGAAGCAGGGCCGTCGACTCTTCCTCCATCCACTCCTCGTCGTCGCAAACCAAGCAAAATGTTTCGTCGCAGACGAGGCAAACGGCTCCGTCGCAGAAAGCCCGTCGAGATAACAAGTCGAATCACCCCGTCCACAGCTCCTTCCCTGATCGCTTTCTGGCTCCGCAAAGGCCCCTTGCACTCGCTGCCCCTGCCCCTTGTGCCAGAATCCAATCCCGAGTCCGAATACGAATATGAAGACGACTCGGAAGAGGAGGAGCTTCAACGTTCGAACTTATCGACGGCCGAACCAATTTTCGGGAGTGGGTCTCGCTCTCCACGGCCGATCGGTGTGGACAATGACAAAGGCACCAACAAGAAGTCTCGTAAGGGCAAAGAGCGAGCCATATCGGAAGACGAAGAGGACTACGAGCACGATTACTCAGAAGAAGGCGACGACGGCGACGACAGCGACGAGGACGATTTGTATGCCGACATGGAAGGCTGAGGTTCCAACACGGAAGAGAGATTCAACCAGTCCAAGTCAGGCCATAATTGCCAATCGGTCAAAATGGTGATGGTCACGCCGACGTCAATGCGCCTCGCACGGGCACCAGCAGAGCGGCTGGCGTTCGATCAAACCGTTCATTCAGCCACTAACTATCTATCTCCCGATTCTCTTTCCTCCTCCACAGTCATTTCCCGATGCTTACGATACATACTCTTATAATCGCCAAGTAGGTAGCGCAGAGAGCAAAGTAGACAGGTAGATAGATATGACTAAGCAATACACATGATGTTCAATGTACATTCTTGTGCCAACCAAGATGACGCTCCTACGAAGACTGGAGGTAGGCGTAAGGTTTAGGTCTGCAAACCTCCATCTTCCTAATCCTTGGGTGGAACCGGCCAGGAACGCCGTTCCGTTGACGAGGGCAGACGCCGGGAATAGGAAGATCGTTGTCACGGAGCAGTCGGACGATGCCGAACAATAGTTCGGCGAGAAGTTCGTAGCGTTGCAACTAGAGATGGCGAGATAGCAAGTCGATCCAGGATGGTATACATCCGCTCCCCTTTGCTGTCCTCAACAAAGGGGGTCTGCGGCTTCGAGTATGGGCGTCCACCTAGTATTGCTCGTGGTAGTTCTCGAGGACCAGGGGGAGGGGGGAAAGATGGTGACGGAGGGTCGTGCTGCGTGGTGTTTCCCGAGTTGAGCGTTGTCAGGCAGTCCAGCGCGCAAGTTATTTGGACCAGTGTCCAAGGACGGCCAAGGACGCGTGACTTCTCCCTTCTTCCATACATCATTCAGGGCCCATTTGGATGTAGGGCTGGAGGTGGTAAGAGTGAGCGACGTGAGCGACACGTGTGGGTGTAGGATGTGGGACACACCTGGATCGAAAGGAGCAAGTAGCGGATGCACCGTAATAATCGTTGCTCACGAGCTGGTTAACCGCCTTTGAAACACGAATATCATCATGACCCGTCTGACCTCTCTCGAAAAACTCTTGAGAATTACGCATACTCTGGAGGTTGGACACGCCCAGATTGCGAGCACTGCGCACGAGTCGCCAAGGTTTGCCTGTACAAGGTAATCATCGTCAACCACAAAAGCCCCGTAATGTAGCCTCCATACGTACTAAGAAGTAGGGGAAAAAAACCGGTGGAAGCGAGAGGTTGTTTATGCTCGTTCTCGTCCAATGTGCCAGCGATGTGCATCAACACTGGCATGAACCATCCTTGAGAGCTATAGAAAGCAAGAGAGAATATGTCGGTAGTCCCCAGGAGAGTTCATTGGCTTTCTTAGCAAAGAGAGCATTTGGCTCGTCGTTGTGCCCTGGTCGTCCGACGTCGGCGTGTAGATCGCTCTTGATGGAAAGCGCGGAAGTTGCCATGCTTAGTCATCCGCGGTGTCCCCTTCGAGCGTCGAGCCGGCGGCTGTAGTAAGCTTTCCTTTGTGCCATCGCTAACCCTAGATCGAACCTGTCCTCATGGCTAGCCTCTTCGCCTATAATGTAATCTGTGGACCGTCTTAAACATTACCAGAAGATAGGACATATCCCAGGAACTCACTTCCGCGCCGGCGCTTATTGTATCGCCATCATCATGTGCTGCCAGCTCTCAACTCACTGCAAGGATCTGGTCAATCTCCCTAAGTATCGGCCCCAGTGGCCTTGACATGGGTTAAGATCTCATCTAGATCATTCAATGCAATGCGTAGTGTAAAACCACAGCGTGATCGCTGCGTCGCCTCAGACAATGCGATGTTTCGTGCTTTGTGGAGCTCGCCTTGACTACGCTTCAAGCGTGGTAGTGATATGTTTGAGAAATAGCTCACACGGCGAGTGGAACTCCGTAGTATCTGCAGACGTGAATCCTAACTAAATCTAATAGCTCGGCTCCGGATCTGTCGAATCCATGCTCCTCCGACCTGCACCATGCCAGTAGTCCAAACCTGCGCACCTCCGATAATGGCCAGGCTTTATGGAGCCAGGCAGGACCATATATGATCACCCGGGTGCGGCTCTTGTGCAAGGCCCCGATCGGTCTCGTGCAACGCGGCCAGGGTTGCGCACGCCCCGTCCGCCAAATTACAACCCTGCTGCTGTGGCCACTGCTCCCATAGACGCGCTTCTTTGGAATCCTTTGTCGTCAATCATTTGCGTTGTACCGTCTAGCCTTGCACGCTCGTCGCCATGCGATTATTTAAGCCGTTTCGCATCGCGCTACGGCTTATCCCAAAGCAACTCCCATCCATCTGACAATCCGCATCTCATCGTATCTCCTTGAACATCAACATGCATTCGACTCAAGAGTGTGACTGGGAAGCCGTCATCCAATCGATCCTGTCTTCGTAAGCGACCTCATTTTCGTGCAGGTCCACAGCAGCTCACCTCCTTCGTTCAGATCGACAAATCCCGGACTCGATGATGAGCCCAAGGGCCAAGGCGTGTTTACCACCTTTGAACATATACCGAGCGACTCGACAGCCCCAGGTCGCACTCCAACCTTCGATGCTGGACTCGAATATACACCCGATCAGTTCTCCTTGCCACCATCGCCTCAATCACACATGGCGGTTGCTCCGAGCTCATGGGAGGGATCGATGTCGCGACCGGTTTTTTCTACAGCCAGCCAGCCGTCCATGCTTCATCCTACTGCCTTCGTAAATCGCGCAGCCTCGGTGCCTAATATGTCTCCTCAACTTCAGACTCCTGCGTTCGGCTCTCGTACAGTGTCTATGCCGTCGGTGCCTTCCACTGCGCGCTTCTATCCACAGGAGGCCGAGGCGTCTTATCCGTGCCAGGCTGTTCCCATACCACAGGTTCCTTCTGCCCATAATGCGCCACCCCGCGGTCAAGTATACAACAGTGCGACATCAAGGCCTCAACATCTGCCGTTTGCGTCCCTTCCGCATACTCAGCAGTCCGGCATGCCCTTCACCGGATACGTCTCTACCTCGGGGACGCAAAACGAGACTTTCACCGACATGACTAATCAGCCACCCTTGTACGTGCCAGGAGTGTTTTCTCGAATGTGACTGGCTTGCTCACTTACTGTCAGTGCTAGCTCTAATCGAGCTCATGGCGCGCACCCGATGATGATGAGAGACTTTCTCGCTCAAGGCTATGCTAACCTGTACGTCACCCGTCCGCGATTCCCCAAAAATACACTGACAGGTATTTTTCTATTGCGCAGGCCTCCTCCCGAAGCGGCTTATCCCGGTTTTGATTCGCATATTCCAACTCAGGCGCCGACGTTCTTTCCAGGCGAGCAAGTCTCTACCGGTTCTCGTCTCCCTGCCCACTGGAACCGCCAGTATAGCGGCGCTCCTGATGCGCATCACCGCTACATCGCACCGTCGATGGCTCATCCTTTCTACGACCCTGCCCGCAATGCCGCCATAAGCCACCGGCAGAATCATCGTCAACCTCCATTTACCGCGAGTTACTCTCAGCAAGCGTCGGCATCATCTCAACAATTCTTTGTGACCGGAGGCACCGCAACAACTTCAACTTTCCCCCCTTTCGTGAACGAAATCGGACCCCGTCATGCGCAGGCCGCTTTAGACTTGCAACAGCCTCGTCAACCGGCTCTACCCCCTGCTTTGGCAGCTCCCGACCAACCACACGCCCTCGCGGACGCAGCGTCCGACATTGCGAACTTTAACTCGTCATCTGAATCACTTGCGGGACCGTCGCGTACTTCTCGTCATCCTAGACGCACTACAAAGCCCCGGCAGTCGGAGACCGCCCGTCCCCGGCGCAACGTTGCGAAAGCTCCGGTACGCCGCCGCGGGAGCAAGCCTTACGATACCGTCGAATCGGGCGGCAGAACTACTTGCCGCTGGCCGCGCTGCGAGAACAACGAGGTGCCGACAAAGCACCTCATTTCCCATCTGAGCGACCACATCTCGGAACGAAACCTGGCCGAAGGGAGACGCAGCTTTCACTGCCCATTTTGCGATCACACATCGGGGACGCGCAAGGAGCTCTTAAGGCACCTCGTCTCGGAGAAACATGGCATGTGTGTCAAGTTCATGTGTGAATGCGGCAGGTCTTTTTCGCGCGCCGATGCGCGGACTCGCCATCGCAAATCGAAGACGCACAAGGAGATTATGGCGGAACTGGACCCCACTTACGAGTGCGACACCCAGGACGAAGCTGACGATGACGAGTTTCCCTGATGATACCGGCTATTTCCCTACCTTTTTGTGTTCGTGTCCTTGACCCGTTGCTTTACCATACATTTAATTCGGTTTCATTTGTACCACATAGCCGTACAAACATCCTTTCTAAGTATCTTCTTCAACATTTAGCGCTTCTAGTTTGCGTTTCGTCATATCTTTGACATGTTATCCCATGATACCGTGTTACTCCCTCGCGTGATCTTGTGAACAACGATCCTACATTTACTTCTACAATCCAACTATATCACTCAGTCCGGAGTGAAAAGCGTGCCGCTGGGTAGAAATAAGTGCAGGATACAACTGTTACTCTGATTCGGGGCGATTCTCCTCTGGATTTCACTGTGGCTAAGCATACGTAACCAGGACTCTTTCGACTCTTTCCGTACTCGTAGCCTTACCGGCGTCTATTGCGGAAATGTTGCCTGAGAATTTGTCCGACGAAGCGTTTTATATATTTTGTATTATAGTTGTACAGATTCCGGCGTGTAAATTACTATGATAACGTATGAATGGTGAGACAAAAGGCATAATCCGGTACAACAAATCCACTGAGATCCACACCGCAAAAAAACTACGAGAGCGCATACGACGCCGGGGGTAAGGTATATGATTCCGAAATGCAGGGTGGGGGAAAATAAACAAACCGTAGACCACGCAACAACATTTGCATGCGAGGGGTAGGCTGCTTGCGCAGGTAGTACGCGAGTATCAGAAAGTCTTCTCATTAGAGGGAGAGAGTAGAGGAAAGGAGGACTGGTTTGACGACTTGTTGGATGCTGGTGGAAGACGTCGATCTGTCTCTTCACAATCGGCAGGCGTCAGGGAGTTGTAAACCTCCGTTACCTCGGGGTGGGCGGCGTCATTATCTCGCCACGCCTTGATATTGTTGATGATTTGCGTGGCTAAGTGACGCCGGGCTGCGTCCAAGCGCGACGCGATGTGTCCGCAGTCTGGCATCGAACATTGGGTGTTGTCCAGGTGTGTGTGAGACGCGATGACATGTCGCGTGATTGCGCGAGATTCCAGAGGTCTATCGAGATTGCAGCGACCTAGGGCATGAAACGGGCACCCGAAAATCTTCTCGTTCTTCGACTTGCCTTTTGGGTAGTGAACCTTCTCCATATGAGCCTGCATTTGGCAGTATGTCAACTGCGTGCGCTGCGAATCGGTGCAGCCTCCGACGGGACAGTCTTGACGCAATGGAAGGCGCTGAAGGAGCGTAACGTATCGGTCGAAGAGGGCTCCATGGAGCGGCGTGTAGGGGGCTGCGTTTTTGAAAAGCGTTTTTTTCGGATCCTTCTTGCTCGGTTTTTTGGGCTGGGTAAGAGTAATTTCGTAGCTCTGGTGATATTGCTCGTGAGCTGAGGAAGCCATTGATCCGTATACGCCGGGAGCAACAAAACCAATCGCAGAAGAGTCGCGTTGAGAAGGCGTGCAGGGTTCGCCCATGTCATGTGCAGGGTGTGCCTGCCACAGCGGCGCGGCTTCCGGGGAGCTCGTTGCGGCGGGAACAGTGGCCGGGAGCGGGTACTGGGATGAGATATCCCGCAGGGTTTCATCTTGAATAGGACCATGAAGCATGGGCATCTCCCCCGGTGAAGGAAAAGCGTTCGAGGAGCATCCAGATGCAAGGGAAAACGAAGTCTCAGGACTCGACTCGGTCCGTCCGTCATCTGATACAAGATCCGGAGGCGAAAGTGGGGGCATGGGAATATTCGAACTAGATGAAGCAGCGGACATTGCAGCAGCCAACAACGTGGTGGGAGCCTGAACCGTAGGTATGTTGCCGGGGGCCTGCTGGGGAAGGACGGGTTGTAGTATGGCACTGTCGTTGGGTACGTATGTCGATATTTGGGCCATTAAGTCCTGTGCGGATAGCGAGGCTTGAACCGACTCGTCCGAGGCAGAGAATATTGAAGAGGCGAGGTTCATCAATTGCTCGTCGAAAATCCAATCCGTATTCCGGTTGAAGTCAAAAGCGGGGTAGCTCGCGCCTGAGATAATATGTAATAAGTTAAACCACGGTCGAACGATGGGCTCGATGACTTGCCGGTATCAGGCGCTGCTGAATGATCGGCAGGAAAGGTTGAAAGGGGTAAAGAACAAGGCTGCTGGTCTTGATTGTTCTCCATCGCGGAAAGGGAAACGGGTGCATTCTCGTAGTAGGGTTGCCACTCACGTTCCGCGAGGGCGAGTGATGGAGCTGGGGATGTAACGATACCATAGTCACCGGTCGCGTCCGTGGCGTGTCTGACGAAACGATTAAATTTGATTCACCGGAAGAGATCTCTCACGCGCACCCGATCGGATCAGACCGCCGTTCGGAAACCTGGTCAGGAGCACCGTAAGTTTGAACAGAACTATAAGCCGGCTGCGAGGTTGCCGGAACGACCGGGACGTTCTCTAATCCATCTGGAAATCCGGTCCGTGAGGCCTGCGAGGCTGGAGGCGCGCTGGGGTAGCCACTTGAACCGACGGTATAGCTAGCACGGAGGTTAGTAACATGTGAGATTCAACTGCACCGTGATGCGCACTAGTGGGAGCTATGGTGATATCCTGTCGTCGCATTCGATATGTACCCGCCGTTCTGTGGACCACCGGCATGAAAAGGATGAGAGACGTTCGACGATGGAGCGGAAAGAACAGATTTGGGGTATGCCGTCGAGAACGAGACTTCACTACCAGTAGGAAGATATGCTGGCGTATGATATCGTGTTGGATGAGGGGAAGCCAGTGAGGCAAGCCGTGTTTTGGTCGACGCCTGCCCCAGGCTGTCCATCTGCGTTAGTAGAGGCGTACAAGAGGTATATCAAAGCTTAGTACTCACGAAAGAGACTTCGACGTGTTGCTGAAAGAGTGCGAGCGGAGCGCTGGCATGGCTTTTTTGCTTTGAATTAAGTGCTAGGAGATGACGATCGAAATGGAAGGTTTGATTAAGGGTCGATGCACGAAAGCAGTGTAGTTTTGATATCACCGCGAATGTGTGAGTGGAGTCGAGAGCGATGCTTCCCGGAGGAGAAGACGTCCGAGGAATCGGGGGAGCAGTCCGAGTTTATAACCAGCTTCGTGCCTGCAGACGCAACCACCTATGAGAGACAGGCGAAGGAAGGGGCGCTACTCACCTTCGGAGGAGGCCACAGGTGTAGATTGCTGGTCTGCGATATCCGGTTAATTTGTGCCCCATGAAGTGGCCTATACGACTACATTTCACCTTCGACAACTCTGCCTCGTGGGGGCAGAGAGATTTAGCCCTGAGAGCTGCCTCGATTTGGGGCTCTATAATTTGAAGTTACCCATTGGATATGTGAAACTGGTCTCTTCCTGACCATCTAAAGAGTATGCACAGGAGTTTCTGGGCGTCTCCTGTAAGAGGGCAGAGAGCAGAGACTTGCTGAATAATACACAATCGGAATCACCTTCAAAACAGTAAGGCACACATTCGAAATACGTGATGGTTGTTCGTTCATCGCGTCGTCTTGTCGAGTTTCGTAGACCATGAACATGGCCCCGTCTCCTTACCTCATCTGCATCATTAACTTCTCCTGGAGCACAAGTTGTAACTCGTTCCGACTGCGCATCAAGCTAGCCAAAGAATGGGACCCTCAGATTCCACAGTAGAATCCATAGTATCATACGCCCATCAGGGGTCATAGCGTCTACGTAACGAATCCGTCAGTGAGTATTTGTATCCTCCGTCTACATGGCGTGAACACCCACTGTGCATCGATGTGGTAGAAACTCGGCAAGGTCACTTGGGCACCCCGTTCTGCCATATTCTCAGCGTGTTGGTTATGCCCGACTTTTCCCTACCATACAATGTTGCAAGAACGCCAATGAGGCGGTTGCGGCGGCGAGAGCCCGTGACGTGGACAGGATAAGCGCTGCCCCTATTCCACCTTCTATATATGGCTGCGCCATCTGAAGCTTCTTCAATACGCCCTTCTTCAACGCGATGAACCCATACTGACTCTGTCATGTTTTTGCTGCGTCTGTATAAGCTAAAAGATTTCTTATTACGCGCACCAATTATTTGAGCTATCCCGTGCAACGATAAACACCTTCTATAATAAGAGCGTGCGATGCAGTTATTGATATCTCAGCCCTTGGTTAGTCGTTTGAACGGAAAATTATACAGGCGCATAGTTTTTGAGGGCGACGAGGTATGCGCAAAGAGTCTGTGGACCCACCTAGGTCCCACAGTCGCGTGCTCGGTTAACCGATTCGATCGAATTGGCTCAGACCGCCTCGTGCTTCGTTGGCTCAGACCAATGTAGGACACGAGATGGAGATTGAATCAGAAATAATTGACGCCACAGCCTGATGGACTTGCCCCAATAATAGTCACCGTCAGCTGGGCTTCTATCTGTATCTCCGCCGGTCACCGATTGGTGGCTCGGTCCGGTGGGCAGGAATAGTTGCCGTGCCTCTGCAAGTGCAATCCAAAATTTCCTTCGTGAAAGGTGGCTCGACTCGTTTTCCATCGTACTGGAACAAACAGAGCATTCTGGATAGTTCTCCGTTTCTTCAGGGTTCGAGAATCTTTGATGGCGGCAGTGGCTTTGAACATGTCGTCTATCGGTAAGCTTCGGCCTTTCCGTGACACTGTGCCCACAGAACGATGGGCGGTCGAATATACCTGCGCATAGAGAAGATCGTTGCAGGTTTTATACAGCTGGTCAGCCAGGCCTGTATCAAGTATACGAGAGTGTATTGTTCATTAACCCCCAGCGGTCTGCTCATCACTATGCAAAGTGCAGCCGAACGGAGGGTCAGTTCGATCGACTTTGCAATATTACCACAAATTTCAAGTAGACGTTCAGTGTACTGTCGAGTGCACTATAATATGCGGGTGTATCTCCTCGCGTCGGCCTTGATGATTTCTCACGTCATTCTGACACAAAGACGTACCAACACATCGTCCGACAGTTGCGTTTTCGAGCTTGCTACCAGAATCGATTGAGTTCGCAGCCTGATCTCAGCCCCTCTCGAAGTTCCAATCCCTTCGGAATCATGCGCTTGAACGTGACTCGGTCTTGTCATGCCCAGCTTCCACAACGCGTTGGAACTCCACCTGTGAATTCATTTCGTCCGTCTTCCGCGCCATACCAGATCCGTCAATTCTTACAAGATGTTTGTGTCACACTACCGCCGAAGTACTAGGAGAAGTCTGAGATGGTAATCGTTGACAAGTTCGAGATGCGTGCTTGGACGGTACTGTTGGAACGCGCTAGAAACGAAGAAACAATGTAAGCCATGGCCTCCTTGTGGAGATCCGGATCCGGAAAGCTAAGCGAAAGTGCAACTAACACTGGCTCCCCACCTGGGACGAATGATAATTTGCTGTATAAGGCATATGTACTGTTAATACTGAGACTCATCGCAGTCGGAGTAGTTCATAGGTTCCCCCATCATAGTCCCAGTTTTCGTCTCCGCATACGCATAAGTAGTCCAGCGAAGATTGGATGCTCTCCATCGAGCGGACACGACGCAGTCGACGCAATGGTTTCCAGCAACCAGAGAACATAAAGCTCAGATTTAGCCCAGAGATCAAGGGTGCTCATTAAATGCCGAAATTCTGGAGGCGGAGATGCCGCGGCAATTGTAAGGAGCATGTCGCAACCCTGCTGAGTATATCACAGCCGCGAATACGCAGCAAGCACGGGAGAGCCTAAGAGTACTTCAGCACTGAACCGTGAAGAAGAATGTGCATGGTTCGGGAGATACGCGGTTTGGAGAGCAGTCAGTTTCACATGCTTTGAAGCTTCCCTTGTCCGCACGAGATGAACGTCCAACCCGGAGATGAGTAGTCACCAGAACACTATATTAGGCAAGCGACGTGGTGTTTGTCTGATCGTTACTAGAAGAGCGGAGGGAAGGTAGTTCTCTGCAGTGTGCTCGACGGCTACTGCATATGACTTGTAGCGGGAATGGTATTAATGAGCAAAGCAGTCATTTGGCATAGGCGAGTCTCAGGTCAAATGATCGTGAATCTCCATTTCGCGTCAAGAATGCATCGCTGATAGGTCAGGATAGTAGGTCTGATGATAATGAAGTGACAAGCTGGATAGGTTTCACCAACCGCAAGGGTGCAAGAGCAAAGACGAACAATGTTGAGCGGCGACGACAACGAAAGCTTTCGGGTCAACGGGCCCGGCACCGGCCGCAGCCAATCCGGCGCCTTGGTGGCACAGCCACTCCGCTCGAGTTTGTCTTCGTCCGTGAGCGAAAGTGGCCAAGTCGCGATCTCTTGCCTAACGAAATCACACATCTCTACGGTTTACTCGGTCACCGATGACTTGCAGTGGCAACCACAGCCATATACACCGGCCTCGGCTTTTAATAACGCTCAATGCATATGAAACTTCTGGTCAGAGTCACCCCCGCGAATCGGGTACTGCTTCCCGCCGAGCTAGCGACTATACATATGTTCATGCCCATCATTCTGCCCGCCTATAAGTAACATACCGAACTCAGAGCCCAAATTTTGCCTCGTCTCGCTCCCTGTGTCTCTCCACACGCAATCTGCAGGACGATGCTTGTTCTGGGAAACACATACACCACCTTCGGTGCTGTTGTGCTGGCGGCATGGCTATGGACGCGTCATCGAAGGTCGAAAAGGGTTTCTCTACCTCCGGGTCCTGAAGGGCTCCCCATTCGTACGTCGAACACTTCGTGACAATATCAACCATCTCGCTCATACGCGCGCCATGTCATCAGTCGGCAATATCAGAGAGCTCGCTAGCTCTCGTCACATTTGGGAACGCGCGACAGAATGGGCTAAAATCTATGGTCTCTTCGATTTCTCCTGTCTTCTGATTCCTCCTCATGTCATCTTGATTCTCGTAGGCCCAGTCGTGTGCCTACACGTTTTCGGCCTCTCCCTGGTATTCTTGAACACGGCTGAAGCTGCGTTTGACCTTCTCGAGAAGCGCGGCTCCATCTACTCTGACCGACCGCACATGACGATGTCGGGTGAACTGCGAGTACTCTGTTGTAAACCTCACGTTTCCCACAAGCGCCTAATCTCATGTTTCACTTCTTCCTCTTCATGTTTCCTTTTGGGGCCAAATACAGATGCGGGTGCGAGCGCATGGTGGCATTCACGCGCTACGGCGATGCCTCGCGCCGTCAACGGCGTCTCCTGCAAAAAGCCCTATCAGGAGCCGCGGTGAAAGCGTACCATCCACTCATCGAGGCGAACACGCGCGACTTTCTTCAGCGTATCGTGCGCGATCCAGATGACTACGCCCGGCACATTCGATGGTAGGTCCCCGCTACCGCGTATCGGGAGCCGAACACTGATCCACGATAACCCTAGGTATGCGGGTGGACTGACGCTCAACGTTGTCTATGGACATCGTGTCTCGACTACATTTGAGGATCCATATCTGGCCCAGGCGGAGTCGTGTGTGGATCTTCTCTCCAACCGGATCGCCTCTCCGGACGCGGTTTGGATTGTCGATGTTTTCCCCTTCCTCAAGCATCTGCCGGCGTGGCTTCCAGGCATGCACTTCAAACGCCAGGCCCAAACATGGAAGCGGGTCATGCAAGACTGGGTCGATAAGCCGTATGATGCCATGAAGGCTAAACTGGTACGTCCTTTACCTCCTATGTGAGACGATCTACAGCAGCGGAACTGATGGATCACACATGATGATAGGGCAGCGGCGTCGCCCCTCCATCGTTTTGCTCTACCCTGTTGGCCAGCGGCTTAGATCTCTCGGAGAAAGACGAAGACGACATCCGTTGGACGGCCAACTCGATCTATGCCGCCTCCATCGACACCACTGTCACGCTAGCGCTCCATTTCGTCCGACTGATGGCGATTCACCCCCGCATCCTTCGCAAAGTCCAGAAAGAGCTCGATTCCGTCTTACGCTCTACCGATCCGGTCACAAGAGAGAGAACCGTAAGATTACCGATGTTCGCCGATCGCCCACGACTTCCATACCTCGAACACGTTCTCTCCGAGACGCTGCGGTACGCGGCGCCGGTCCCAGCAGGGTTGCCGCATCGACTCCAGGCGGACGACATTTACGCCGTATCCGAGAACGGGGATCAAGCGAAGGAGTACTTGATCCCCAAAGGATCATTCGTGTTCGCGAACATCTGGGCAATTTTACGCGACGAGCGGGTCTACCCTAATCCTGACGAATTCTTTCCGGAGAGGTATGAGGTCAGCAACGTGGATCCACAGGACCCGAATGTTGCAGACGACGAGGAAAACCTCGAGCGGGAAAGGCGTAGGCGCGATCCTAGGAACTATGTGTTTGGTTTTGTGAGTGTCTTTATAAACAGGTGCTAAGTGCGAGTAAATTGATGTTTCGCATCTGCATAGGGTCGGCGGCGCTGCCCCGGTACACACCTCGTCGAGTCCTCAGCTTGGCTGTTGATTGCCACCATGTGTGCCGCTCTCGACATCGAACCGGCCCGTGATACCGACGGGAAGGAGATGCCACCGGAACTTGTCGTCGAGAACGGCGTGTTCAGGTCGGTGATAACCAGTCTAAAGTTGGGTTCGAGCTAACCCCGCCATATCGTCAGGACCCCAAACGTCTTTCCGGTGTCGATCAAGCTTCGCGCTGCGGCTCCGAACTTTTGAATGAAGCCTTATAGTCTCCAGGAAGCAATGCCAACTTGTTCATTGCATTTCGGCCAGTAATAGCTACATCCCTGCATGGCCATCATATCATTGTAGTACTACATTTTCCTCCGAACATTCATTCCCAATACGTTCTTTGGCTGTACGAATAAGTCGCAGCCATTCTATCTCAAACATTTTATCACAATCCTCAGGCATTCGTATCCTCGTTCGTCTGAGGCTCCGAGTGCGTGTACTTCCCTGTACCCGGCGCAAACATATCCTACATGCTATCCTCAGCGTCGGTTCTTCGCATATCGACGCAACGACGCACCTTGATCATCCCCTGCGTAATCTGCCGCAGGGCCGCCCGGCTCTCCCAAAGAGGGTATAGCACAACAGAAAAGGCGGACATGAACGTCCATATGATGCCGATCACGGTCCACGCCGTGAACCCACGCACGCCGAATATCGTCTGCGCGCCGAAGAGCGGGAACGGGACGAGGATGAGCAGGACCAGAGTCTAAATCAACGCCAGTTTTTCAGCGCGCTGTCGAGTGAAAAGGGGGGAGATAGGGAGAGGGGGGGGGAGGCTAATGAAACGCACGAGAGCGGCGGACGACCACGCGGCGAAGCGGAACGCCTTCTTGAGCGCGCGCGGGTCGAGCTCGTTCTCTTCCTCCTCGGAGACGGCGTGCACGTTCACGGCTTCCGGGTGCTTCTCCCTCGCGTTCTTCTCCTCGTAGTCCTCTTCTTCGTCCGCAGAGGACCGCTCGGTCACGCTCGGCTTCGGCTCGCGTACGGGCGCGTTGATAGCGCGCGTGCCCTCAAAATCGTAGTTCTCCGGCCACTGTCGATCGGGTTTTGGGGTGTCGCATGATCAGGGAATAGCAACGACGACGCGAGATGGAGAGGGGAGAGCTTACGATGAGCGAGACGGTGACGGCCACGATACCGCCCACGCAGATAGAGGCGAGGTTGCCTGCGAGCATCTCGAAGTCGCCTGTGAATGCTGGTCAGCCGGATACAGCATCGTAAGCACCGGCTTCATGTACCTCCGCTAGTCTATGGAGCGGCACTCAGCGTCTATTTATAAGATAGGAAGTAAATCCAGCTCACCGTCACGTTAATCTCGCCCCCGTTAAGGGCGCTGGTAGTCACGAGCCAGGCGGTGACACCGGAACAGAAACCGATGAGGGCGCCGCTGATGCAGCCCCACTTGTTTGCTTTGGACCAGGTGATGCAGAGGGCGATAGGTACAACCGCGGATCCGAGTATGACACCCATGAACGTCTACGAAAGACGCGAATCAGCCATCGTTTTGCTGAACATTCCAGATGAGGACGCACGTAAAGCCACCCCATGGAGATCCCTTTGAGAGCCAGTCAACGGAGGGCGACTAGATCCCGCGAGATATTGCTTACCAATGTAGAAGAATATCAGGCCGCAGAATCCGATCACCACCGCGAAGAAAGCGACCTGTCCGGGAATATCAAGACCTGAACTCGAAGACGGCATACGGCCTGCACACCATCGCGTGTCCCATGGTGAGAATCTGCGCTTCGGTCGCGTTGGGGTTGATGTAGCGCTTGTACACGTCATACGTGAGGATCGACGAGACGGCGATGAGCTCTGCCGACGTCGCGGACGTGACGGCGAGATACTGCGCGCGAGTCGATCAGGATCGGGTCGGGAAAGGAGAACGCGCGCGCGCTCTCCGCACGTCGAGATTGGACTTACGAGAAGGACGAGGAGGATACCGGCGCCGGCTTTGTTGAGGAGCGCGCCCGCGGCGGCGGACGCCGGAAGGCCGGCGGAGACGTCCGCAGCGGACAACGTCGGCATCGCGGGATCGCCTCTCAACGCCACCGCCGCCAAGCCCAACGTCGTCGCGAACGTGAAGGGGATCGCGAACCTGACGAATCGATATATATATAAGACACGGATCGGGTCCACGGCAAAACAAAGTCCGGGGACAAACGCACCAAGCCAATCCGCCGAGCAGATACGCCTTGACCGTGCTCGCGGGCCTGCTCGCGATCGCGCGCTGCCAGTACGCCTGGTCCTGGAACACGGTCGCGAAATTGCCGATGACGTTGATGACGCCGAAGATGAGGCCGTTGCGGCTGCGCATGGTGAGGTAGGAGCCCTGGGCGTTCCCGTCGACCGGGGTCCGTTCGGCGGCGGCGGCGAGGAGCGCGTGCATGCGCGCGAAGGAGCCGATTTTGGGGGAGGTGGCGTAGACGGTGAAGACGAAGACGAGGATGATGGCGAAGAGGACGGTGGTGTGGGTGTAGTCGCAGAGGAGGGTGGAGCGCATGCCGCCGACGACGACGTAGATGGCGACACCGAGGGGGGTGAGGAAGCAGGCCTGGGGATGCGTGGTTCATGACGTGGTTTGCGGATGAAGGTAGGAAAAAATCATGACTCACGGCGAGGGTGTTCATCCCAGTGAGGTCAGTCACGGTGGCTGAGCCGCCCACAGCGAGCATGGACGAGACAATGATGTTCGTCGCGAGGCTACGAAGGACCGGTAAGTCGACCGTGCGATAAGAGCGAGCGTCCCATAGCGTACCCGAAGCACATGAAGACGCCGTGGGCGATATTACCCCATCGTGCGCCGACGATTTCGAGCCAGGTGTGGGCGTACGGCGCATGCAGCTTCAGCTTTGCAGCGAGCTAAGACGCGACGGTCAGAATGCCTTTCGCGGGCACGACCAAACGTAGATAGCGTTCTGCCTACCTGAGCGAACAGCAGGACTTGCACCGTCGCGCCGGCTCCGTACCACCACGGACCCGAGATGCCGTACTTGTACGCCACCGCGCTCGATTGCAACTGTCAAAACGCAACCTATCAGCGATCAGAGTTTGGGCTCCTGCGCGGAAGGGGCGCCTTTACCAAGGTCGCGCTCCACGTCCACGCGGACACGATGCCGGACGCGATCAGCCCAGGCTTGACGCTTCTCGACGCGCTGCTAAACTCTTCCGAGTTCTTCGGAGAAAAGCCAGTATAGCGCGCCTGGATGGCGGTCAACATCACCATGAACGCGCTGAAGAACAGCCCGATCCCTATCGCCCATCTATGAGCTTCCTCGCCGCGTAGTAAGGCTCAGATAAGGAAGCCTACCGACGACTGCTCAAAGCGTCAACACAAACGGGGACTTATGCACCGAGACACGTGTACTCACCGACACCATAGCCCGCGCCTTGGGGCAATATCGGTTGACTCGAAGACATATCTCAACCCCGGGGGCGCGATAGGATATGAGAGTCGAAAGACAAGCGACTTCTGGGACGAGCGAGCGAATTGAGAAGCTCCGCATGTTCTCTGCAGCGGGGCCTTCCCTCTTAAGTGCCACGGATTCCACGAGCTTGACGGAGACCGTCGGAACTGATAAGGGACGGCGCTGGCTGCTACGATGCTTCTTTCCACGGATTGCCCCCCGAGCTTCTGCCCAAAAACGAATACCCGAAAGAGCCGATAAGCCTCTCACAGTCAGCGAGGTGGACGCGGCGGGGGGGATAAAGATATGTTGATTTTTCAACCAACGCTGAGCCCACATACGCGTGAATTGCTCGGACGACGGAGATCCATTGCGGAGGAAACCACAGAATCGACGAAAGGAGAAAGAGCGGAACGGCCACGTGATTAGGTGGAGAATCTGCGCGCTCTGTTTGGTTGCTTTCGTCCACGTCGTCAGACCGTCGTCCCAGGCCTGTTAAAACTTGATAGGGCTCGATGCTTGGCTTCTCATGACCTTCGCATCGTGAAAGCGTCTCTAGACGAGGGCCTGAACCGAAACGTTACCGAAGCGCCTCGGCGGATGCATTCAGGACGCACCGTGGGCTGAACGTTCTTCACGCCGATAATCGTACCCCGCACGCGCTGGACGCCGCGCTTTTGCACTGGTAATATGACAGAAATCCAACAGGGATTAGCCGCCACCGTAGCTTGATGTTGCCTAACAGTACAGACGGTCTGTCGTATCGGCTCGTTCGACCGAAGCTCAGCAATTCGAATCCACTCCAATCGACCTCTTTGTGCTTAGTCAACTTCTCCGACGGAACCGGACTTTGCAATGGCGTCAATATTCCCTCATGCGTACCCAGCAGCACTGATCCCGGCACCTATTTCCTCGTGTGGGCCCGTGTCGTACGCACATGAGGAAGACCATCATCCTTGGGCTGAAATCAGCGCGTGCGCTTCGAGGCGCGTAGCGTGATCTCGTCGATCGCACTCGCGGGTTTGTCCCTCGACAGGCGTTGTTCACCACGCCCTTATCTCCTATTGACGAGAGGCCCTGAGCGATACCTGCGGTATAAGATCATCTTATCCAACGGAGACGACTGGATTGCCCTCGATCGAAAACTCGTTTACCCCGAACGATGTTCAGGATGTTGTTGAAATATCCCGGTCGTCGTCGTGATTCTACAACGCACACCTGCGAGCGCTGTCTATATGTAACTCATGCGCAGCTTGCTCGACGGATGCGACGCGGAAATTTTACAAATAGTGATAATGGAAGTACTTGTCATTCGAGGCAAAAGCTCCACGTCGTTTTTCGACCCTCTCCATGGACGACCCATCGCTCACTGATCCGTCATATCAAGTGTCTAACGGAACAAGTGGGTTACGTTGTCGACATGCAGCGACCATCAACGATCGCGGTGGGGAGATCATCATAGCTCGAGGGTACGGAGATCGATTTCGACCGCATTCGCTCCTTCTAATCACCGACATGCCCTCAAGCATTCTCCCAGTCGTTGCTTCTTCTCGAGATCTCACGCTCGGGCCTTCGTGCTTCAATTACCGCCCGCATGGGATTTTGCTCGTACACGACCCACTGCGGTCCGGCGACCTCGGTACACCAGCGTCACTCCTGCGCCAGCGCTCGTCGTTCAGGACGCGTACGTGACTGAATTTCAAGCGTCCGTATTTACAGGACCCTGTCCGACGACAGGTACAATATTCCTTCATGGATGGGCATCCATATACCCGAGCTGCATGCGGTACCGCAAAATCGAAAGCACATCCTCGACGTTCCGCCAACGCAAATATCGGGACCGCGCCTTCGCGTATCATAGTCCCAGATCTTCTTCCCTCCCCACTCCACCTAGCAACCCTAGCAACAAGCTCTGGCCGGCTCTTCCTCTGATACCCATCCAGCGGGGCCAGGCTATATTTACCGTCCCTCGGCATTCGCCGACCCCGCGCCGGTCCCGGAAATTGCTAAATGCGGACACAAAGGATCTGAAAAGGGGTTCGCTTGGTCCTATTCCTGGGGACGCCATTTCTGGGGTGCGTCGGAGGCGCCATCAGCTATTCGTTCTCTGGAGCGCACCGCGCGCCGACCGCAGCTCCTTGCTCGACGTGAATGCTCGCTCACCTTGGCCGGTCGCTCTCACTACTCTCTTCACTTGCCACCTTTTTTTTGAGCTCTCTGGACCCTGACGTTTTTCCGCGCGCGCTCGATGCGCCTCTTCACTTTCGCCAACGCGCTTGCAGCGACTCTCGTTCTCGTCTCTCCTCCCCTCGCGACGGCAGCGCCCGCACCGATCCAGAATGACGCACGGGAGCACAACGTCGTGGATGTGCTCCACGAGCTCATCGTCCGCATCGAGCCAGTCCTTACAGAACTCGGTAAATATCCCACCCCTCACCCCCCCC
>NW_006767448.1:485519-486754 GCF_000264995.1 Punctularia strigosozonata HHB-11173 SS5 | reverse complement strand
CCCCCCCCCCCCCCCCCCCCCCCCACAATCTTAAAAGATCTCCTGGCCATCTCACAACACAAAACCGCTAACCCGCGTCTTAGGATCTATACCCCCCTCCGACCTCTCGCCCGACACCGTGCAGCCGCTCTCGGACGAGATACAGGCGTTGCTGGTCGAGGGAACGCGCTGGGTACAGGAGCACGCGGGGATGGTGCGGACGCTGGCCCGCTCGGACGGCCAGGCGGCGGACGTGGCGGCGATGACGGGCCGGCTGCTTTGGACGACGATCCCGGCCGTGAGCGACGCGGTCATCGCCGCCGCACGATACGGCGTCGGCGAGGCGCCGGAGGTCAGCGAGTGCTTGCAGGGAATCGAGTGCGTCCGATTTCGTCTTTTTTTTTTTCGTCGTCGTCCTGTGTATGAGATTGATTGAGCTGGACCCGTTTTTTTTCGATATACAGCAATGCTATCGTCGACCTCGTGGAGGCGATTATAAACACCCATGAGCACATGCTGGACGGGCTGCTCGTGCAGTTCGAGCCCTTGATTGGCGACCTGTTGCATCTACAATACAGTCAGCTGGAGTACTGAAACGTGTTTTTCTCTCTCTCTCTTTCTCTTTACTCTCGACTCGGACCTTCATTGTAGAACAAATGTACGATTGGACACATCGATCACGACGGCAAAGAAGTCGCTCTCTTTGCATTGGGATTGCAGGGTGGACCGCTTCTATCAGCAAAAACGCTGAGTCTATCTGATTATAGGGGAATGTAAGGAGTGGTAGCGTCCTGGCTTGATGCCGCCTGCGGATCGAGTGCCAGCCTCGAAAGTGCAAGCTGATGGTAGATTAGCTCGTTCCCCGGTTAACCCCCCTTTCAAGTAACCGGCTCCTAACCATCCGTCAACGCCAAAGGGGGGGGGGGCAACGCAGCGGGTCACCGTGGGGGCGGCGTATGATCGCCCAGAACAGACGGACCGCGTTTAAAGTCGCGTGGCGTCCTGTAGCCGCTCCTGAACCTCTCGTCTTCCGCTCGCATCCGCATGATCTCGAGGGCGGCGCACACGGGCTTATAACGCGCAAACAGCCGCTTGACGAAATCCAAGACGCGACAGATCAGCGCCAGCTCCTCGTCCTGGCTCAGCTCCCTTAGGGGGCTCAGCAAGCTTCCGAGGCACATCCTATGATACGTGAAGTTTCGCTCAAATAAGCCGACGTGTCGTTCGAGTTTTTTTATAAAGGGGCGGGGGGGGGG
>NW_006767448.1:471896-485381 GCF_000264995.1 Punctularia strigosozonata HHB-11173 SS5 | reverse complement strand
AGGGGGGGGGGGGGGGGGGGGGAAGCGAGTTTATGAGATGTAATTAGAAAAAAAAAACGTACGTGAACTGCGCGGGGGGTTCTTGAGATCTCTTCAAGACGGAGTAATAGTGCATCAGCAACTCGATCGCATCCTGGCGAATCTGAGGCCAGTTGTCGTGGGCGGGAGGATGGGTGGCGTCTGCGGCGGGCACAGTGACATCCCTAATGATAAAACACACGATTATGTGGGGTCAGCAAAGGTCAAATCAATGCTGCGAAGAAACAAATAGGACTCACTCCATCTCTATGTCTATGTCGAGACCCTGAACGGCTTCTGGAGGCAGATCTCGGAAGGTGCCAGCGCCGGATCGCTCTGCACGAGCCATTTCGTCCGCCAAGGTAGACCTCAAGCCAGAGTCAACAGCCATAGAAGTAGAAGGTTGGGTATAGGACATGTCTACGCGCGTCTATGTGCGAAGAGGAGTGGCAAACGGTGTCTCAACCCATCTTGCAATATATACTTCCAGCTGCAAGGCCACGAGTCGCAGAGTGGCCGCAGTGGAACAAAGGACAAAGGTATAAAAGCCACAAAGCATTGCCAGCCAGATATACGCAAAGCCCCCATCTGGAAAAGCGACAGTGCAGCGCAGCCACGATCCACGTTTGTTGTAACTCAACGCCATATCGAAGACAGAAAGAGCGATGAACTCCGGCTCCGGTCCCGACACGCCGACCACGACGCCCACGTGGGTGCAGGGCTGTTATCACGTGCCCTGCCCCCCTGGCTTCCCTCCACGCCCCTCGCGTACGCCGGCTGCTTCGAACGATTTCCCGGCGATGTCGCGCTGGTTGCCCTCTGCCGACACCGTGGCGACCGTCACAAAAGTGAGCCCTTGCTCGCTCTCTCCGTTAGTGCGCACGCCGTGTTCAAAGTGAATTTTTTTGTTCCATGGCAAAGGGGGCGTTCGCCACCGGCGCCGGCTTGTCCACCGTCGGTGAGTTCTCTTTTTTGCTCACGAGGAGGGGAAAGCAAGGCTGATCTTGGGACTATCTGACCGAACTCAGGCTTCGGACTGCTGTATTATGGTCAGAACTACTTGATATACCCCTCCGCTTTTCCTCCGGGGTCTCGCACAGGTCAGCAAGAAAAAGCGCGCAACGTCGTGACGCTCTGCTTATCTTTCGTCTTCTGTTTCGATTGCGCAGATGTGCCCAAACCGTCGGACTGGGGGCTTGACTATGAAGATCTGACGCTGGTCACTCCGGACAACGTAACCCTCCGCAACTACCTACTGCTCCAGCGCAAGCATATCCCCAACGCAACCCCGATGCAAACCTACCCCGGAGAGACGGACGCGGACGTGAGTCCGAGACCCGCCCATCCTCTTTACGTTGCGTCGGTCGAGCGATCGTTCAGAGACGTTTTTGCAGTTCGCGGCGACCCGGCCGACGGTGATCATGTTTCACGGTAATGGCGGAAACGCGGGCCATCGGGTACCTTTGGCGAGGATGTTCTACATCAAGCTGCGATGTAACGTCGTCATGCTCTCGTACCGGGGGTAAGCAGCGTCTTCCAGCCCCCGCCCCCGGATTGTCACTCACACCCCAACAGATACGGCCATTCCGACGGATCGCCGTCAGAGAAAGGTGCTCCTCTCCCCAAAGCACAGTCGAGACCGTTATGCTGAACCACCCGCTCCAGGTCTCCGGATCGACGCCCAGACGACATTGGACTACATCCTCCACCACGACGTCCTCTCCCGCACCCCTCTCGTCCGTCCCTCCTCCCTCCTCCGAGCGTTACAAAACACTCAATTTCCCCTTATTTTTTATCGAAATAGATCCTCTACGGCCAATCCATCGGCGGCGCCGTCGCCATCGACCTCGCCTCGCGCAACCCGACCGCGATCCGCGCGCTCGTGCTCGAAAACACCTTCCTCTCCCTCCCGCGCATGGTCCCGCACGTCCTGCCCGCGCTCGGCCCCTTCTCCTTCCTCTGCCACCAGAAGTGGGACTCGGCGAGCCGGCTGCGGCGCGTGCCGCGGGAGGCGCCGGTGCTGATGCTCAGCGGGCTGAAGGACGAGGTCGTGCCGAAGGAGCACATGCGCGAGCTGTGGGCGATCGCGGGGCGGAGGGGCGAGCCTGAGCAGGAGGCGCAGAGGGAGAGGGAGAAGGGCGCGGGGAAGGGTAAGGCGCGCGAGGAGGGGGAGCCGGCGTGGGAGGCGGGCCCGAGCGAGGCGAATGTAAACGACAAATATGTCGAGTTCCGGCAAGGGATGCACAGTGAGTAGCTTGGGTTCGGATTCGTCGAAAATCTCGTGTCGTGCTCAGGATGCGGCTTTTTTTCTACTTCTTTCCACAGACGATACCTGCGTGCAGGAGGGATATTGGACGGAGGTGGCGGAGTTTATCAAAAAACTGGGGCGATAACGTCCGGTTTGTTTGGTTTGTTTCGCTGCTTTCTCTGCGGCTATTCACGTATTCGCTGCCCTCCTTGTTTGCGACTGTTCACGACCCTTAGTTTGCATGTACTTACGACGCATACACGTGTTTGACGACCGGCTCTCGCGAGGGAGGTCCGTGTAGTATACTGGCAATGATCATCCACGTCTTTTGGACTAGAATCGTTGCTTCCAACCTCCGGCGAAAAATGAACTTGCCTTACAGGGATCGTGTACAGGTGAAGCTAAGTACATAATTATGCCATTTCCTCCTCGTACAACAACAAAACAGAGTTTACATCTTGGATATTCTCTCTCTCTCTCTCTCTCTCCCTCGCTTTCTAGCGCCCGAGCTGCCCGCCTGCCCTATGAGGCGAACTTCTCTGTCCACTCCCGGCTCACGCGTTGCGCGTCCTTCTCATCCTCCTTGTAGTGCTTCGCAACATCGGTGGCGAGCGGGTCGTCCGGGTTGGGCGAGCTGAGCAGGGCCTGTATTGACAGCAGCACGGTCCGGATCTGGAGCGCGGGGGACCATTTATCTACACATGTTGGAAGACCATTGAGAATCGGAGTGGTGAAGCGTCGGAGGGGTGGCGTCACCTTTGAGGATGTCAAGACAGATGCGGCCGAGCTTGTCTACAGCGAACGAGCAATGAAGATCGCGAGCAAGGGCGATGTGACGTGGGTCACGCACCGATGTTGGGATGGTAGATCTTCGTCAGGAACCGCACTTTCGGCGGCGCCATGGGGTACTCCTCCGGCAAGAACAACTCCAATCGGAAAATTCCATCTTCAGCAAGGATGCGTTAACCTCAGATCATCCTAGATCAAATGGGCAAGGCGGCGCACTCTGGAACGGGCTTCCGTCCGGGCCCTGGATGGTCACGTCGAAGTATCGTAGATTGTCTTCGTGCGGCGTTGCCGTGATCCCTGGCGCGGGGTCGGCCACTAGACGTTCGGTCTCCTGCAACGTGATAACGCGCTCTAGCGGTCAGCGATCCGGACGGGACACCTTCATCGGTGTGGTGGTGTGCACCTTGATAATGCGCTGCAGACGAACAATATGAGCGATCGGCTGCATCCAATGGGTCGAGCAGATCAGAAGGAGAGTACCTTTGGTAAAGACATGGCGGCCAGGCAGACGAGATGGAGAGCTATATAACGCCGGGTCAAGGGCGTCGACGGACGGAGTACGCAGCAGTCGCTGTTACTGATGACCTAAGGGCGCCTATTCTGGTCCGGCACGCGAAGTTCGCACGGTCACTCGTGAACACTGACCATGGCCGAAACCGAGGATGTGCAGATGCAGGTAGTGCTTGGTGTTTCTCGTGTTCAGATCGTACTTTACTGTTCGCCTCTGCTTGTGCGATAGAACGGTACATCGGATGATGACGGCTGGGTGCTGCTTACCAGCAATGACGGACACGCCTTCATGATCAAGCGCGACGCCGCCTTGGGCAGTGGCACGCTCAAGCGGATGCTCGCAGAAGAAGGAAGAACAATACTCATTACATGATATTCTTGCCTACTAACGATTGACTACAGGCGGCTTCTCCGAGGCAAAGACGAACACCTGCCACATAGACGAACGGTAAAGCCTCCCCAATGATATCTGAACGACCACCAGGCTAAGAAGACCGTACATCACAGGGCCGTGGTTGTGGAGAAGTTATGCGAGTATCTCTCGTTCAAATACGCATACGACGGATCAAAAGAAGACATGCCCGATTTCAGCAAGGAACGCATCCCTCCCGAGATCACCTTGGAGCTGTGAGTATATACGAACAGGCAGGTCCCAAAAAGCACCTTGCTGACCCCGCATCGTCAGATTGATGGCTGCAGACTATTATGAGAGTACGTGTTCACCTTTCGCGCTCAGTGATGTCGTTGAAAGTGGAGCTCACGCTGTCTTTAGTGTGAAGTGGCCTGCATGCTTGAGTCATCGCGGGTGTGGCCGGTGCTGCCCATGCGTGCCCCTAAGTGCTTGCAGAACTCTGCCCCGAATCCCTTCTGGTGTCATCGCACACGAGGAATGGCGGCAATCCACGCTGTCATGCACGGGGATACGGCAGGGCGACCTATGGTCACCGTCTGTTGCACCCTGTTCGCCACGCACAGGTGCTCGGTGTTAATCATACTGTATTGCTGCGCACGAGACTACCTATGCAAACTACACTAGCGTATCCAGTCGTCGATCCAATTACACGAGACGTAAAGAGTGGCCTAAATGATACTTACTTACATATGTTTATGCCTTTCCAACGATTTCCGACCATGTAAACGTGAGGTTGTATCCCGTACCAGCTTGGCAGATCAGTCGTATTGGCTCATGACTTCGTCGAGAGCGTCCATGTCGATTGAGATATCGCCGTAGCTCGAGTCCCCGTCGCCCGGCGGTGATCCCGGAGGAACGTCCCTCTCCATGCTTTTGCCCTGGTTCGCACCCTTGCCATCCTCGTCTTTCGCGTTCACGTTATCCTTGGTGGGCAGCTCGAGCGCGACCGGCTGGTGCTGCGGAGGTCTGCCCGCCGCAGGCACGTTTATATTCCCACTTCCGCTCCTGCTTATACTCGGCCGACCCGTGTCAGAAGCAGCGTTCGTGTCGCCGATGGGGAGCGCGCCGGCGGGCGCGGACGCGACCTTGGCAAACGGCGGCTTGAACCCCTTCTGGCGCGTGGGCAGCGTCGTGGACGACTGGAGCGTCTTCGTGCCGCGCGCGGTCATACCCAAGACGGCCTTACGCGCCGTCTGGGACGAGGAAGGTGCTGCTGCTCCGGAGCCTTCCACGATTGGAGCGAGCGGAGGGCTGGGCTGCATGTTGGGCGGAGCGGAGTGCTCAGACGAGTTGGAGGATTTGGGAGCCCGGGCGGGATCATGGCGTACGGACTGAAGCGCTTGTATGCCCCTGCCGGACACCGGATCCCGCGCGGACGGACGCGACGACGTGGAAGCGGCGTGGAGCCGTTGCGGAGGAACAGGCGGAGGCGGCATCTGCTCTGCCGA
The DNA here is from genome assembly GCF_000264995.1 of Punctularia strigosozonata HHB-11173 SS5. NCBI lineage: Eukaryota > Fungi > Basidiomycota > Agaricomycetes > Corticiales > Punctulariaceae > Punctularia > Punctularia strigosozonata. The sequence continues at coordinate 479,956 of NW_006767448.1, read as the reverse complement.
CAGCGAGGGCGTCATCTCCCTGGATTCGTCCACGTCCACGTCCATGCAGAACGCGGTGTCAGCGTCCGTGCTACGCGTGTTCGACACCGCGCATGTGCTCGATGGGCCCCGGACGTCGGTCGGACCCGGAAGCGACGCCGTCTTGCCTACATGGGAACGTCTAGCCGACGGGTCGGGGTAAGGCCGCGCTCGCTCCTTGCCCTTGCCATTGCTCTGGGACTTCGCTAGGGCTTGGGCACGGGCACGGGCACGAGCACGGGCTTGAGCTAGAGCCTGAGCCCTGGCCTCCTCTTCCATGAGCCGCTTTTGTGCGTACGCCCGATCCATGATCTCGACATTTGACATCTGGATCATCCGTATTATGGCTTGGAAATCCGCGGGGGTTTGGGGCGGGTATGCGAAGGAAGTGGAAGAAGGTTGATTGGACATCGAGGGACGACGAAATTTGGATGAGGATGCGGCGGTGACGGTTGATCTGGAGGAGGAGGAGGAGGAGGAGGAGGAAGCTGAGCCGCCGGTCGTAAAAGAGGCAGTGGTCGACGCATCCCAGGACGTGGACAGTTTCGAAGGACCTGACAGCCGATGACACATTAGAGATCCAAAGGATTGGTAGAAGACGAGGATGTGACACGTACCGACTGAATGCGTCTCCTTTGCCTGGCGCATCAGGGTCCCGAGGGCACGATTGCTCGGCTGGGTGGCTTGCCACTGTACGTGACCTGACTGGGTTGCCGGTAAGCCATCCCATTGGGAGGAAGAGGGTTCCATAGGCTCGTCAGCAGCCATGGTGTCGCGTGTGGCTGGCTCGATAGCGTGGCGGGCCGTGCGTGCCAAAGGTGACTGGTCCGGGTGGGTAAGGTGGTCGATCGCGTGCGTTCGTGAAACAGCGAGGGTGAACAATGAGATTCAAGATTATTCTGTGGCCTTGGCCCGTAAATATTGAAGATGGTGGTGGCGGGCCTGGAAGAAAGATAACAAGAAAGAGGTGCAGACGCGCTCAAGCCACGGTCCACGGACAAAGGATTAATGCGCGGTCACGAGACCATGCCTTAAAATACATTTTTGTCATCGGCTAACCCCGGCGTGGAAATATTGTACTTATTTGCGTTACTTACCCTCTGAAGGCGACTTCGTTCAGAGAATAATATGAAGCTAACGACCGCTAGGCTTTCACACAAAAGCTCTCATTCTGATAACATCATATTCCTAGATGTATATATGTAGCCCACCGGCTTGCTTCTGGATGCACGTCGTGTAGGATCCGCACAGCTGCGTCTAGGGCATACGGAACGTCGTCCGGTTCGGTGCTGGTCTCGAAAATGGGTCTAAGGAAACACGATGGCACTGCAGGACTTGACACGAGCTTTATGTCATGAAACGTTAACATTTCGTATCGAATACACTCTCGCAGCACGACTATTCCACACTAGAGTGACTGAGGCTATGAGCGCAGCAGCGCATATACAGCGTAACACACTCGGAGAATCGAAGCCAAGCCGCTGAGCGCGAAGGGAATCCGTGAGCCTGTGAGCATCACAATTCCTCCACAAATCTCTTTGTGGCGCTGGACTGAGGAATGGCCCTCCATACTTTGACGGAATGAGGGCCAATGTCGACTTCCAGAGAGCCCTGGACGGTGCCTATGCTCTTACCCCACGTGCCCGCATCATCTTTTTGCCATAGGTCGAAGAACTCCCAAGGCTCGCTCCCAGCAACCGATCCCTAGGCCAACATGGGTTCAAACGCGGAGAGATGGTAGAGATAATGACAGTACCTGGTCGAAGAACACGTCCGACATCTGGATGGTCGTCGTCTGGTTGTTGGGTGATGTGTTCAATACGGCAACGACGAATGCGCTGTCGGCGAACAAATGCATGAGGACCCGTGATGAAATCAAGGAGATGTTGCTTCAGACGTACTCGTTCACGAGGCTGCCTTGCCAAAGCGAGATACTACCACCGTCGACGGCGGTATTTGTCTGACGTGATGCAGGAGATCCGTTCGGGTCTTGGTTCACCGCGATCAACGCCTCATTGGTGATGATGGATAGGGTTTCATTTGTCTGAACCAACGAAATCGCTCATTCCATTTGATCGGTTGAAGAGGAGAGGCCAACTCACCATGTTAGTGACATCATTGCCGAGAATCAAGGGGCTCTTGAGAATAGACCACATGGAGAAGTGCGTGACTGTGTTACACATCAGGACACCAAACGTGATAGCAGACGGCTGTCCCGCCTACCGTATTCGTCGAACGTCATGCCACCATTCCCGACCTATAACCAAACCGATCGTTAGTTTGGTTGATCTGAGAACTTCAGGTGAGAGACGCACTTCGAGCATATCGAGATCGTTCCATTTCCCGGGACCGGCCTTCTGTCCGATGGGCGCGGCGAAGTCTATGATCCGCGCCATAGCGCAGTCTGCAGAAGATGTCATGAGTGAAACTCCATGCGAAACCAAGCTTGTGTCAACGCACGGAAGCCGGGCAGCTTGCAGTCAAGGACGGAAGTACACGGGCATCGGTCGTCAAACCGGTCAAAGCTCTGGTCGCCGCTAATGAGCGTCCGAGGAAACGCTTGTATGAACTGACGATGCTTACGTCCATGATATCTCCGGAGATGCGCCAACTGTTCGCTATGGTCTGAATGCGAAGAGTCCGTCATCGGGACGTATCGACGTGACGGGGCTGATTACTCACAACAGCGAAATTCCATGGTCCATCTTCGCCCCAGTTGCACATCGAGTACAGGATCGGTCGCCCAGTAGCATTGAGCGCTTGACTCATGTTGTTGAATCGTTCAAAGGAGATTTGCGGGGTGCCTGCGCGACCCTCGTTATAGCAGTTGTCATATTCTGTGGATGAGTTATATACGTTTATTCTCGAAGTGATATCCAAGGAAATACTGACTGAGGTAGTCGACGCCCCATGATGCGTACGTTTGAGCATCAATCACCTCGAAGTCAAGCGAGCCAAACCGTCCGCCACACGTATATCTACGTCGTTCTGGCGGGTAAGCCAAACTATGCGACGAAGCAAAGCAGGGGAGTGACTTACAATCCCGCCGAGCTGTAGATTCCGAACTGTACGCGAAGCTTGTCGTTAGCTCCGATCCCGTCGTGACCTGCAACGGCGACGTGCCTTAAGACCCATGTCGTGGATCTTGTCGGCGAGATCCTTGATGCCATTCGGGAACTTTTGCGGATCCGCGACGGGCGCGCCAGTGGAATTGTCACGAGCGGGCGCTTGCCAACCTGAAGCATTTCGTGAGATACGGAGGAGCGACCGCAAGGTAGTCGGGTCGTACAATCGTCCATGATTATATCTAATGAGACGGAGGATGAGTGCAGGTGACAGGACGTTCATTGAAACCGTCGCTCACATTCGTACCCGTACTGTGTCAGATTATAGCTCACGAACGCTTGGGCGGCGCTGACGATGGTGTCTTCGCTGATGTCGCAACCAAAGTGGTTCCAAGTATTCCATCCCATCTGAGGTGTGAGCGCGAGCCCATTGTTGTACGCGCGCGCAACTGCAGCGCTGGTAACAATTAAAGCTATGCTCCAGGTAAGCATGGCCATAGAGAGCGGCAATAAAGAGGAAGCCGTGATCACTCTGACAGTGTCTGGGCCTTATAAGGCGGCGTCGAAAGGTGCAGATGACCCTAACGCGAAGGTCATCTCCACATCAGGTGAGCCCAAAGGTTGCATCGCTTCGGCCGACCCGGCAGGCGCGGGATGTATCCCCCGGAACCGTAGCTGGCCCTCCCGAACGTGTTTGATATTCGGCAGAAGGAATGTGCTTGGCGGTTCCTAGCAGATGGCCAAGGACCGCCATAAAGGATTCGCGTGGCGAGAACAACCGCGACACAGGAATGGAAAAGAAGTGGAGCAGAAAAAGACGTTGGTGGATCGCGAACTTCCCGCATAGTTGCTTGTGGTAGGAAGTTTGCCGCTCTGATTGGACCTCAGTGATGACTAGCAACTGGCACTGAACAGCTGCGGATAACTTCGCGTATACTTTCTACGAGAGATTTTCAAGTAGCACTGATGCAATGGCGTGAGCGATCCTTTCGCTCATCACAGTCTCGGAGAAACTCACTTGGACTGCATACGCTTCACGAACCGGACCGGTCATAGGATTACACCACCAGCCCACCCTACAGCCATCCTGCTCGTAACCCTGAGCTACACCTTCGTGTTTGAAGGATGATGCCACCCAGTGCACTTGAACGGAACGGTGAAGCAGCCCTCGATCATCCGATACGGTCATAGAAGGCAATGTTCCGGAAGAGAACCACGATGAAGGTCTTCGCCGCTCCGTGACCATGGACAGATGACCACCGGTGATGCATAGGGGCGTCCAAGCCAGTACTCGTGAGGATGGCCGGCCCGAGGTCTCTGCACCTACTGAATCGATATCGATGGCCTTGGACGAGCGCTTGCAGCATCACTGCTGTCTGAGGGGTTTGAACCGTGCTTGAACGGGTTTGTAGCACATCAATCCAGAGTTACTTATTCGAACAGCAGGGCACAGAGACTCGTGGTGGATTGTAGCTGAGTTGAAGGACCAGTTTACCGCTGGTCAACCGGGGTCAACGTCAGTGGCATACGTAATCAGTGCTCATGGAGCGCATGAACCAGCGTTCTCGTTTCTTTCTCTGTTCCGTGAATGTGCAGCACTATCAATACGCATGGCCGCGTATAAAAAGCGTATCGATTCGAAGGCTCACTAGTGCTCACGCCTCGGCCCCTGACTTGGACGCGACTATCGCGATGCCAAAGGCTAGCACTCAGAAGACTCTTGCTCAATATTCAATGTACAATTGCAATTGACGTGTCTCCCATTTCCACCAGGACTACGTATCGCCGAGCTCAAACGTGGTCTTGCCTGACGCCGTTTGTGGCGCTGATTTTATCGTCACGCCCGACTTGGTACGATCTGCTAGCTCTGCCTGGGCGCGAGCAGGAACACTACGTCCCGGAGGTAAGTTGCGTGAACATGATTACCTCCGGCTCTGAGAAAGAAATTGACAATCCGCGGATGGTAGGGTATCTCGTTTTCCATGACCTGCTTGCCCATGCCGATATGATCGCTGCATTATGGACCCGCAAATATCGCAACCAGTGCTCCATCATTTTCGCATCCCGATGGGCTGGTCGGATTGCTAGAATACGCAGCGCAGGTTCTCTGCGAATCATCGCAGCATATGCACCATGCGGACCGATTACGAAGACCGAGCTTTCGATGCAACCGTGCACATCGTTGGCAATTGATGTACTCTTGGTGACAGATTGGATGCACTATCACGGGTATATGAGTGCTGTTGAGTAGATCCGACGTCAATGGGCTGTTCAACGCCGTCTGGTACCGCATGATTGAGCTCCGTAGTTTGGTCCGCCCAGCTAACTCACTGTGGGAGATCGGGCATTGAAAAAATGGGAGCCTCGAAGTATAAGATACTCAGGTTGTTGGAACGTGCAACGTGCCCATCATTTCACGCCATGACGCAGAGCACCGAGGCATCACTTGCAATAGGCGGTAAGACATATACTACTTCTAGGAATGTTTCTTATATCAAGATGACTATGTTTCAGCGTCTCCCAGTTCGGCCATTGCAGCACATCGTCCTTCTCCAGTGCAACGATACGGATATAAGCCAGGCACAAGCGCTGAACAGTTATGCAAATGTTCAGCCGGTATGCACATTCCACTGCTCAACACAGATCATGCACTAACCGGTTCTTTTATGTGAAAGTACCTCCTCCAATTCCAACCGGCATGTTCGCAGAAGCTCTTCACTTCCATGAACAGTTTTGCAGACGGAGTGATCTTGAAGCCGCAAAACGGTCCATTGATGTCTATGGCACCCTCCTGGCAAACGGTGCTCCGAGAGCAGCTGAAGCATTTGGTCCGGTCTTGAAAGACTATCACATCCTCATACAGCTGGCGAGCGTTCTTGAGAATCGATACCGCTACGCCAGAGACGACAATGACATCACTTCGGCCGTCAAATACGCTAACGAAGCTTTGACCCTGTGTAGCGCGGGGAACGTGATTTGCCCCACGGTGACCGTGCGCTACGCAGAGATTTTAGCTTCCCAGTCTGGACGCACGCCGGAAGTCGAGGCTAGGCAAATGGCTGAGGCTGCTTGTCGACAAGCAATCGACTTGTGCCGCCCGGGACATCCGTTGAGGACTGAAATCTACGGGATTCTTGGTTGGACTATGCACATGCGTTACCTGGATACTGGCAACACAGATTTTATAGAACAATCCCTACAGTTACTTCAAATGGCTCTGCAAGAGATTCTTCCATGCCAAATTCACGACAAACACAGATACTTGCGATACCTCAGCTACGCTTGGCTCCGAAGGTACCAGGCCTTCGGCGAGCTCGATGATCTGAACCGCTCTATATCATCCTCCACGGACGTCTTGGATCTATGCCCAACCGCCGATATTGGGCGAGGTCCAGCGATTTATCATGTCATGAGGGTGCTGCGTTTCAGGGTTTATCATTCCGGGGAGCTCGATGATCTCAACCGAGCGATCGATATTGGGTTACAATCCGCAGACGTTCACGACTCGTCCATGGACTACGTTCGACAGGAGTTAGGGACTCTCCTACATCTCCGACATCAACTTACACTATCAGATGGGAGTGACATTCAACTGTCCGTCAAGTTTCACAGAGACTGTTCAGAGCGGTTCATGCCCGGATCCATGCATTATTGGGTAACCCTCGGAAGTCTGGCTATAGCGCTGCGTTCCCTCTTCTCCTGGAATGGCGAACTGGGTTATCTAGAGGAAGCTCTGGATCTCAGTCGTCAAGCAGCAGGTAACATACCTCATGGCCACACCGAGTGGTGCGTTGCAGCTGGTTCTGTAGCAACAGCGCTGGCACTCCGCTATGCGGAAGCTGGGGATAGCGCTGATCTCGTGGAAGCGCTGGATTGGGATCGTCGTGCGATGGCATCTATTCCAGTGTCAAGCGAAAGCTATAGCAGGGTGGCGTTGTCAACGATATCGCTTCTCTGCCTTCGTTACGAGACCTTCCAGAGTCCGGACGGGGAGGACCTAGAGAAGGCTGCAATGCTGTCGCAGGAGCTGCTGAGTGCTTTGCCCGCAGGGAATGCCAATGAACCTGACGTAGTCCACCATCTGGTGAAGTCACTTCTTCTACGCGGACAGCACAACAACGATGTCTCGGACATTCAACGTGTAATCGACGAGCTGGAAGCGAGGATGGACGTCTTTGCACCGCGGTGGAATGGTGCGGAATGTCTCCGCATCCTGTCCGCCGGCCACAGGACCAAATTTCGGTGGTCACTCGAGTCGGACCATGCTGATCGCGCGTTGGAGATCATATTGAAAGCATTAAGCCTCGTACGGCCTGGCCAACGCGAACGGTATCAATGTCTCATCGATGCCGCGACACTGTACATCGAAAAGGGAACTCAATATCGAAATCCATCTCTCTCCTTGGAGTACGTTGCGAATGCACTGTCTGACGATCATAGAGATGTGCGGTCCAGGCTCCAGGGAGCGATTCACGTCCTGAATATCTTTCAAGAGCAGCATAACGATCCGTTCCTGGCCGGCGATCGGGTATCTACCCAACTCCAATGCTGCTAAGTGCCTTTGCCCAATGAATACCACTAATAGTCGTACACGCTCTTGTAGTAAATCACGGCTATTTAGTGGTGAACTACCAGTGGCCTAGTGCGAGCGGGCTGTTCAGCAGTACCGCACGTCCTCGGAGGTTCGGGGATGTGAATATGCTTCTTTGATGGGATCAATAAGACGGTATGGGCGTACAGGTCGCTACCAGCCACTGCCTTGCTTCTTGGGAGGTGAGGAAGCATGGTCCTGGGCGTTTGGTATCGTTGCTCGCTTAATGCGCTGCCCATTCGCTTATTCCCTCCGCCCGACGCGCGTTTACCGCCCCTCGCGCCTCCGCCCGACGCTCGCTTAGGGCGCCGGCCCTTCCCGCCCGACGCTCGCTTAGGGTTCCCGCCCGACGCTCGCTTAGCGCCCGCGCTCTTCGGTGCCCGACG